>NC_091457.1:170281781-170472554 GCF_027789765.1 Dendropsophus ebraccatus
GCCACCTGCTCCATGTTTATGGATAATTCCAGGTAGGCTGCCTTCTGCTCCATGTCTATGAATAATCTCAGGTAGGCCACCACTTGCTCTATGTCTATGCAAAATCCCAGGTAGGCCGCTACCACTTGCTCTATGTCTATGGATAATCCCAGGTAGGCCGCCACCTGCTCCATGTCTATGGATAATCCCAGGGAGGCCGCTACCACTTGCTCTATGTCTATGAATAATCCGAGGTAGGCCACTACCTGCTCCATGTCTATGGATAATCCCAGGTAGGCCGCCACCTGCTCCATGTCTATGAATAATACCAGGTAGGCCGCCACCTGCTCCATGTCTATGGATAACCAAAGGTAGGCCGCCACCTGCTCCATGTCTATGGATAATCCCAGGTAGGCCGCCACCTGCTCCATGTCTATGGATAATCCCAGGTAGGCCGCTACCACTTGCTCCATATGTGTGAATAATCCCAGGTAGGTCACCACCTGCTCCGTGTCTATGGATAATCCCAGGTAGGCACCACCTGCTCCATGTCTATGGATAATACCGGGTAGGGCGCTACCACTTGCTCTACGTCTATGGATAATCCCAGGTAGACCGCCACCTGCTCCATGTTTATGGATAATTCCAGGTAGGCTGCCTCCTGCTCCATGTCTATGAATAATCTCAGGTAGGCCGTCACCTGCTTCATGTCTATGAACAATCCCAGGTAGGCCACCACTTGCTCTATGTCTATGCATAATCCCAGGTAGGCCGCTACCACTTGCTCTATGTCTATGGATAATCCCAGGTAGGCCGCCACCTGCTCCATGTCTATGGATAATCCCAGGGAGGCCGCTACCACTTGCTCTATGTCTATGAATAATCCGAGGTAGGCCACTACCTGCTCCATGTCTATGGATAATCCCAGGTAGGCCGCCACCTGCTCCATGTCTATGAATAATCCCAGGTAGGCCACCACTTGCTCCATGTCTATGGATAATCCCAGGTAGGCCGCCACCTGCTCCATGTCTATGAATAATCCCAGGTAGGCACCACTTGCTCTATGTCTATGGATAATCCCAACTAGGCCGCCACTTGCTCTATGTCTATGGATAATCCCAGGTAGGCCGCCACCTGCTCCATGTCCATGAATAATCCCAGGTAGGCCGCCACCTGCTCCATGTCTATGGATAATCCCAGGTAGGCCGCCTCCTGCTCCGTGTCTATGGATAATCTCAGGTAGGCCGCCACCTGCTCCATGTCTATGGATAATCCCAGGTAGGCACCACCTGCTCCATGTCTATGGATAATACCGGGTAGGCCGCTACCAGTTGCTCTATGTCTATGGATAATCCCAGGTAGGCCGCCACCTGTTCCATGTCTATGGATAATTCCAGGTAGGCTGCCTCCTGCTCCGTGTCAATGAATAATCTCAGGTAGGCCGTCACCTGTTTCATGTCTATGGATAATCCCAGGTAGGTCACCACCTGCTCCATGTCTATGAATAATCCCAGGTAGGCCACCACCTGCTCCATGTCTATGCATAATCCCAGGTAGGCCGCTACCACTTGCTCTATGTCTATGAATAATCCGAGGTAGGCCACTACCTGCTCCATGTCTATAGATAATCCCAGGTAGACCGCTACCACTTGCTCTATGTCTATGAATAATCCGAGGTAGGCCACTACCTGCTCCATGTCTATGGATAATCCCAGGTAGGCCGCCACCTGCTCCATGTCTATGAATAATCCCAGGTAGGCCACCACTTGCTCCATGTCTATGGATAATCCCAGGTAGGCCGCCACCTGCTCCATGTCTATGAATAATCCCAGGTGACCACCACTTGCTCTATGTCTATGGATAATCCCAGGTAGGCCGCCACCTGCTCCATGTCTATGGATAGTCCCAGGTAGGCCGCCACCTGCTCCATGTCTATGGATAATCCCAGGTAGGCCGCCACCTGCTCCATGTCTATGGATAATCCCAGGTAGGCACCACCTGCTCCATGTCTATAGATAATACCGGGTAGGCCGCTACCACTTGCTCTATGTCTATGGATAATCCCAGGTAGGCCGCCACCTGCTCCATGTCTATGGATAATCCCAGGTAGGCCGCCACCTGCTCCATGTCTATGGGTAATCCCAGGTAGGAACCACCTGCTCCATGTCTATAGATAATACCGGGTAGGCCGCCACCTGCTCCATGTCTATGAATAATCCCAGGTAAGCCGCCACCTGCTCCATGTCTACGGATAATCCCAGGTAGGCCGCCATTGTCCTCCCTTAGCTTTGCCCTGTGCATTAGCGGTTGCTTCGATCTCCCGTTATATGAAGGGACTCAATGCCGGAGGAGAAAGTCACAAATCACAGAACTGATAGAAAACCGTGACTGGAAGGGACGGGGAGAGGTGGTCATTAATGGGGGAGATGAATGGCTGATTAGTATGAGTGCGGCAGGACGGGGAGGCCCCTGTATGCAGAGCAGTCTGATCCTGGCCGCCCGCCCGCTCCCCGTCGCCCGCAGCGTCCCCTCGTCTCTTTATACAATTTCTCTCCTTCCTAATTTATGCCTTGGTTTGGTAGGAGAGCGGGGGAAGCTGCTGGTGTGCCTGCTCGCCGTCTGTTCAGACTCGGAGGCCTCTGCTGGAGTCGTCTTTATGACTCACTGACTCGGATTTCCTGTAGAGCGTACATCATGTCTGCGATGCCCCATACGGCTTTGGATCCATCATAACTTGTGCCCAGCAAACCAGACACCAAATGTGCCGCAGACGTTACGCTAACGGCCGGCTTCTCTCTCACTTCTCTGTAAAACACTGAGACTTTCCGCACTCTGCCAATCCAAGATGATGAGCGACGGGAAAGACGAAAACCTTCTGAGCGAGGACCTTAATGAACAGGTCAATAACTCATTTACTGAGCTTAAGAAATGCGCAGTGTCAGGCGTGGGGTGTCAGGCGTCAGGCGTCCGGTATCAGGACGGCCGCCCTTCCAGCTGTCCCCTTAATAATCAAATCTATTACTTTTAGGCTATGTTCACACAGCGTATTAGACCGGCCGTTCTGTGACCCTGGCTGTTCCATGACGTTCCATCATGGAATGGGCGGTCTGTGCCCTCATCATTGCGGCTGGTACTTAAGTACCGGCCGCAGAGCTCTGATGCGAGCCCATCAGTGCGCGTCCGCATCAGAGCTTCCCATGGCGCACAGCGAAGCGAGCGAGTGTGAACTGACAGGTCTTTCTGTGGCCGCTATTCACTGAATTCCAGCCGCAGAAAACGGACCTGTCAGTTATTTCCGGCGCTGCATGGGATCCCGGCCGGAGCGTATACGATGTGTGTACGCCGCGGCCGGGATCCCATTCAACATAAAGCTATGTCACACACTGCAAAACTACGGCCGTAGTTTTACGTAGTGTGAACACAGCCTAAAGGGAGGAAAGTTTCTTGACAGCAGAAAATGCCTTAAATTACGAACTGACCAACTTCTGTGTCTCAGCCCAGAAATAATAGACTAACATGGTGTCCGTGGAATGAAGACAATTGTCAGACAATGGGGCGGAGGGCATTACGGAGGGGGGGTGAGACGACCAGTCACTTGGTGGTTGGTCGGGATATAGCTCAGCCAGATGGTAGGTTGTCGGTTGGGCACACAGGTATGGTGGCACACCTCTTTTTATTTTAAGATGGCTGGCTATACCTTTTCCCCTGTGGTGGGTGATCTGCTGTGACGGCTGTGATGGGTCCCTTGGGTGCTTATCATGGTGGTCCAGAGTGGAGCTATGACCCACCCGGACCATCAGTACCCCCACCCACAGAAAGGGGAGATGACCCAAGGACTGTGTAACTACTGAACACTTAGTACACCAGCTGACAATAAAGACTAGACTAATAGTGCTGACTTGGTTGCCTGCTGAGAGGAGTTGAGAGTAGTGGAGAGGAGTTTGCCATGAGAGTCCCAACCCAAGGTAGTACTGTACTCTGCCAGAACTTTAGAAGAAGGAGAATAAGAGTACTTGAGAGTAGAAGTAAACCTGTGCCCATGTTTCAACCTCTTTTGTGATACCACCTATGGCCCTGCAGTGTCGGGTGACCCGTCCTAACAAGGTGACACTTGACTTTACTAGACTAGACTTCACCGGAGCTGTTCTTCTGTCCCTGACATGGTACCTGGCCGAACCAGGACCCAACTGAAGTACAGCAGGGACCGTCTTGTCTTGCGTCCTCTCTTTATCAAAACTTGAATAAGACTCACTAAGTGTGGGTGTGTACTTCCCCTCCCCATGTGACAACTTCCTACAGGGTATGTTAAAACTCCTGTAGGTGGTGGAGAAGAAAGTGTAGAAAAAGAAGAGGATAGCGATAGGTGGAGAAAAGAAAGAGCTCTCATTGGTGCACAGATCACAAACAAACAGTAACCCCTTGCACACCATAGCTGTGCTATATACAAGTACATAGATACATACTAGTGACATGTAGTGGCAAAACTTAAGCATAACTTTATTACCACTTTACTTAGAGTACAGGCTTTTGCGAAGGGTGTACAGATTAACACCCGTGGTGGGACACCAAAATAGCTCCGTCTGGGTCACATGGTCATCACCTCCTCACTTATTTCTTATTTATCATTCGGCTGACTCTCTGTACTGGAAGGAATTCCTGTGGCTAGTCAGATTGTTTCAACCAGCACAAGTCAGAAAATATCCACCAGGAGACTGGACCTGGATACAGTAAGTATAGCTGTTATATAGCTGCCTTCAGGAGACTGGACCTGGATACAGTAAGTATAGCTGTTATATAGCTGCCTTCAGGAGACTGGACCTGGATACAGTAAGTATAGCTGTTATATAGCAGCCTTCAGGAGACTGGGCCTGGATACAGTAAGTATAGCTGTTATATAGCAGCCTTCAGGAGACTGGACCTGGATACAGTAAGTATAGCTGTTATATAGCAGCCTTCAGGAGACTGGACCTGGATACAGTAAGTATAGCTGTTATATAACAGCCTTCTGGAGACTGGACCTGGATACAGTAAGTATAGCTGTTATATAGCTGCCTTCAGGAGACTGGACCTGGATACAGTACGTATAACTGGTATAGAGCAGCCTTCAGGAGACTGGACCTGGATACAGTAAGTATAACTGTTATATAGCAGCCTTCAGGAGACTGGACCTGTATACAGTAAGTATAGCTGTTATATAGCAGCCTTCAGGAGACTGGACCTGGATACAGTAAGTATAGCTGTTATATAGCTGCCTTCAGGAAAATGGACCTGGATACAGTACGTATAACTGGTATATAGCAGCCTTCAGGAGACTGGACCTGTATACAGTAAGTATAGCTGTTATATAGCTGCCTTCAGGAGACTGGACCTGGATACAGTAAGTATAGCTGTTATATAGCTGCCTTCAGGAGACTGGACCTGGATACAGTAAGTATAGCTGTTATATAGCAGCCTTCAGGAGACTGGGCCTGGATACAGTAAGTATAGCTGTTATATAACAGCCTTCTGGAGACTGGACCTGGATACAGTAAGTATAGCTGTTATATAGCTGCCTTCAGGAGACTGGACCTGGATACAGTACGTATAACTGGTATAGAGCAGCCTTCAGGAGACTGGACCTGGATACAGTAAGTATAACTGTTATATAGCAGCCTTCAGGAGACTGGACCTGTATACAGTAAGTATAGCTGTTATATAGCAGCCTTCAGGAGACTGGACCTGGATACAGTAAGTATAGCTGTTATATAGCTGCCTTCAGGAAAATGGACCTGGATACAGTACGTATAACTGGTATATAGCAGCCTTCAGGAGACTGGACCTGTATACAGTAAGTATAGCTGTTATATAGCTGCCTTCAGGAGACTGGACCTGGATACAGTAAGTATAGCTGTTATATAGCTGCCTTCAGGAGACTGGACCTGGATACAGTAAGTATAGCTGTTATATAGCAGCCTTCAGGAGACTGGGCCTGGATACAGTAAGTATAGCTGTTATATAGCTGCCTTTATGTGACTGGGCCTGGATACAGTAAGTATAGCTGGTATATAGCTGCCTTCAGGAGACTGGACCTGGATACAGTATGTATAGCTGTTATATAGCAGCCTTCAGGAGACTGGACCTGGATACAGTAAGTATAGCTGTTATATAGCAGCCTTCAGGAGACTGGACCTGGATACAGTAAGTATAGCTGTTATATAACAGCCTTCTGGAGACTGGACCTGGATACAGTAAGTATAGCTGTTATATAGCTGCCTTCAGGAGACTGGACCTGGATACAGTAAGTATAACTGTTATATAGCAGCCTTCAGGAGACTGGACCTGTATACAGTAAGTATAGCTGTTATATAGCTGCCTTCAGGAAAATGGACCTGGATACAGTACGTATAACTGGTATATAGCAGCCTTCAGGAGACTGGACCTGTATACAGTAAGTATAGCTGTTATATAGCTGCCTTCAGGAGACTGGACCTGGATACAGTAAGTATAGCTGTTATATAGCTGCCTTCAGGAGACTGGACCTGGATACAGTAAGTATAGCTGTCATATAGCTGCCTTCAGGAGACTGGACCTGGACACAGTAAGTATAGCTGTTATATAGCAGCCTTCTGGAGACTGGACCTGGATACAGTAAGTATAGCTGTTATATAGCAGCCTTCAGGAGACAGGACCTGGATACAGTAAGTATAGCTGTTATATAGCTGCCTTCAGGAGACTGGACCTGGAAACAGTAAGTATAGCTGTTATATAGCAGCCTTCAGGAGACTGGACCTGGGTACAGTAAGTATAGCTGTTATACAGCAGCCTTCAGGAGACTGGACCTGGATACAGTAAGTATAGCTGTTATATAGCAGCCTTCAGGAAACTGGACCTGGATACAGTAAGTATAGCTGTTATATAGCAGCCTTCAGGAGACTGGACCTGGACACAGTAAGTATAGCTGTTATATAGCTGCCTTCAGGAGACTGGACCTGGATACAGTAAGTATAGCTGTTATATAGCTGCCTTCAGGAGACTGGACCTGGACACAGTAAGTATAGCTGTTATATAGCAGCCTTCTGGAGACTGGACCTGGATACAGTAAGTATAGCTGTTATATAGCAGCCTTCAGGAGACAGGACCTGGATACAGTAAGTATAGCTGTTATATAGCTGCCTTCAGGAGAATGGACCTGGATACAGTAAGTATAGCTGTTATATAGCAGCCTTCTGGAGACTGGACCTGGATACAGTAAGTATAGCTGTTATATAGCAGCCTTTAGGAGACAGGACCTGGATACAGTAAGTATAGCTGTTATATAGCTGCCTTCAGGAGACTGGACCTGGATACAGTAAGTATAGCTGTTATATAGCAGCCTTCAGGAGACTGGACCTGGGTACAGTAAGTATAGCTGTTATATAGCAGCCTTCAGGAGACTGGACCTGGATACAGTAAGTATAGCTGTTATATAGCAGCCTTCAGGAGACTGGACCTGGATACAGTAAGTATAGCTGTTATATAGCTGCCTTCGGGAGACTGGACCTGGATACAGTAAGTATAGCTTTTATATAGCTGCCTTCAGGAGACTGGACCTGGATACAGTAAGTATAGCTGTTATATAGCTGCCTTCAGGAGATTGGACCTGGATTTCTGGTAAGTATAGCTTTTATATAGCTGCCTTCAGGAGAATGGACCTGGATACAGTAAGTATAGCTGTTATATAGCTGCCTTCAGGAGACTGGACCTGGATACAGTAAGTATAGCTGTTATATAGCAGCCTTCAGGAGATTGGACCTGGATTTCTGGTAAGTATAGCTTTTATATAGCTGCCTTCAGGAGAATGGACCTGGATTTCTGGTAAGTTCAGCTTTGTTTTACAGCCGGATAATATAAAAAAAATAATGAATGTATATTTCACACTTGCAATATGTCACATCTACTGTTGATTAAGAGTTTGAAAGTTATAACAACAGTGACACTATATCTGACACACACAATGACCTCTGCAGCTGTCACAGAGTATGCCCATAACATTCCAGTCCCCGCATCCCCTAATATATGTCTTTTTGATGAGGAATCCTCGCACCATTCCCGAATATTTTTAAGAGAGACCTGTTTTGTTGAAAATCCATTATGATCAGATGGATGAAGCCACGTCCTCCTAATCTTACCATGTTAAAAGCATAGTGTCATACGAGAAAGTTCTTTATATACACAGAAAGTGTCTTAAGAAATTCAATAAAATGTGGGACCTGTGGAGCCGTTCCCCTTTAACGACACCAACCAAAGTGACTGTACCGCCTGGAATATGAGCTCTAGCATGCATGAATATCCGCCGGGACCTGAACTATATGTACAATAGCATTACCATCTGGTGTCATCAATGCTGAAGTGTGTATGCGCCTCTTTCACTACGATAACACGCGGTTATGGACACTGGGCCCTATGTTATGTTATGCTGAGTTTCCGTTTTGTATGACTTACCCATGATGTTTGATGGCACTGCCTCATGCAGCCATATTGCCTTATTATATACTCTTTTATACTTTGTACTATACATGAGATTATGTGCTATACTTATCCTTAATAAAATAGAGTTTAAAAAAACATTCATCTCCAGAATAAGAGTTTCTATGGCTCATACAGCGACTGTAAAGCGTATTTCTAAATGCTGTTAAAAGCAGCACAGGCAGGATGGCCTCCTTATAAGAAGCAACAGAAAAAAGGGATAAAATGGAAACAATATGTAACACCAGCTGGTTAAATCATTAAAAACAATAGGTGACATATTGCCGTGGTCCCTGCAGTAGCACACCCCTCCCGTCCATGTGATCTGTAACATATCTGTAAATCACTTCACTTACCAAGAAAACAGTTTCTTATCCAAGAAAAACAGATCTGGAGTCTTGGCCACTAGGTGTCACTCTTTGCTGAAATTTGCTGTCCACTGCTTATTGTCAGGGACATTGTGTCTTACTATGAGCTATACAAGGACAGAACACAGGAAATGGGGCTTAGCTACTGCTATGTGCAGGACAGCTGAGCCTGCCCTCTGGAGATTATCCATACTGTAACTGAAAGGTAAATCAAGTCTTCCCCTCTCATCGTATCACACATAATGTGCAGGACAGCTGTCCTATGTGTAAATGTGTAGTTATTTAGTGCTAAGTGTTCACAGTTTCTACTTATAGCTCTGTACAAGCCCAGTGCATGAGTAACCTCTTTTTCCTCCACATGTCATCTATAGTAGCGTACGGTATAAATTATAGCATATACAAGCCTGTTGCATCAGTAACCTCCTCTCCCCCCACATTTATTCTATAGTAATGTACTGTATAACTCATAGCACATTACAAGCCCAGTGCATCAGTAACCCCTTCTATCCCACATGTCATCTATAGTATATACTGTATAACACATAGCACATTACAGGCCTGGTGCATCAGTAACCCCTTCTATTCTACATACCATCTATAGTGTGTACTGTATAACTCATAGCACATTACATGCCTGATGCATCAGTAACCCCTTCTATCCCACATGTCATCTATAGTGTGTACTGTATAACTCATAGCACATTACAGGCCTGATGCATCAGTAACCCCTTCTCCTCCACATGTCACCTATAGTGTATACTGTATAACTCATAGCACATTACTAACCTTATGCATCAGTAACCCCTTCTATCCCACATGTCATCTATAGTGTGTACTGTATAACACATAGCACATTACAAGCCTGATGCATCAGTAACCCCTTCTATTCCACATGTCATCTATAGTGTGTACTGTATAACTCATAGCACATTACAGGCCTGATGCATCAGTAACCCCTTCTATTCCACATGTCATCTATGTGTGTACTGTATAACACATAGCACATTACAGGCCCAGTGCATCAGTAACCCCTTCTATCCCACATGTCATATATAGTGTATACTGTATAACTCAGCACATTACAGGCCTGATGCATCAGTAACCCCTTCTCCTCCACATGTCACCTATAGTGTATACTGTATAACTCATAGCACATTACAGGCCTGATGCATCAGTAACCCCTTCTATTCCACATGTCATCTATAGTGTGTACTGTATAACACATAGCACATTACAGGCCTGATGCATCAGTAACCCCTTCTATTCCACATGTCATCTATGTGTGTACTGTATAACACATAGCACATTACAGGCCCAGTGCATCAGTAACCCCTTCTATCCCACATGTCATATATAGTGTATACTGTATAACTCAGCACATTACAGGCCTGATGCATCAGTAACCCCTTCTATCCCACATACAATCTATAGTGTGTACTGTATAACTCATAGCACATTACAGGCCAGAATAGAGAGCTCATAATAGAGATGAAAAATAAATCAGTAAAACAATCTATCCCCGCCACATATCCCTGCACTGCTTCTAGCTCCCGCAGCTAAGGATTAACAAGAAGCAGCTGTGACCTTCCGGGGTCCTGAGTCTCCGAGCTCTGCCCGGGTCACCCCCTTACATGGGTACAGGTCACAGCCTGGGTCTTGTGAACCCTCATACGGCAAACACAGGGAGAGCAGGTTGGACAGGTGCCATGAAACCTTGTAAGACGTATTGTCTGCGGGAGGACGGCCAATTCTAGGGGAAAAACAGATAGAAGCAGGGCAGATATGCGTTGGGGGAATTATTTTTTAAAAATTTCTATTAAAGGTGACGTTTTAAGGGTGCACACTCCTGTTTAGTTTGTGTTTTGATATTGCTGTTAGGGTGTTTTTTACGTGTATATGGATTTGTGATTCATTACAGTGCAGAGAAGGGGTTACTGATGCATCAGGCCTGTAATGTGCTATGAGTTATACAGTATACACTATAGATGACATGTGGAATAGAAGGGGTTACTGATGCATCAGGCCTGTAATGTGCTATGTGTTATACAGTACACACTATAGATGACATGTGGGATAGAAGGGGTTACTGATGCATCAGGCCTGTAATGTGCTATGAGTTATACAGTATACACTATAGATGACATGTGGAATAGAAGGGGTTACTGATGCCCTGGGCCTGTAATGTGCTATGAGTTATACAGTACACACTATAGATGACATGTGGGATAGAAGGGGTTACTGATGCATCAGGCCTGTAATGTGCTATGAGTTATACAGTATACACTATAGATGACATGTGGGATAGAAGGGGTTACTGATGCATCAGGCCTGTAATGTGCTATGAGTTATACAGTACACACTATAGATGACATGTGGGATAGAAGGGGTTACTGATGCATCAGGCCTGTAATGTGCTATGAGTTATACAGTACACACTATAGATGACATGTGGGATAGAAGGGGTTACTGATGCATCAGGCATGTAATGTGCTATGAGTTATACAGTACACACTATAGATGACATGTGGAAGAGAAGGGGTTACTGATATATCAGGCCTGTAATGTGCTATGAGTTATACAGTACACACTATAGATAACATGTGGGATAGAAGGGGTTACTGATGCATCAGGCCTGTAATGTGCTATGTGTTATACAGTACACACCATAGATGACATGTGGGATAGAAGGGGTTACTGATGCATCAGGCCTGTAATGTGCTATGAGTTATACAGTACACACTATAGATGACATGTGGAATAGAAGGGGTTACTGATGCCCTGGGCCTGTAATGTGCTATGAGTTATACAGTACACACTATAGATGACATGTGGGATAGAAGGGGTTACTGATGCATCGGGTTAGTAATGTGCTATGAGTTATACAGTACACACTATAGATGACATGTGGGATAGAAGGGGTTACTGATGCATCAGGCCTGTAATGTGCTATGAGTTATACAGTACACACTATAGATGACATGTGGGATAGAAGGGGTTACTGATGCATAAGGTTAGTAATGTGCTATGAGTTATACAGTACACACTATAGATGACATGTGGGATAGAAGGGGTTACTGATGCATAAGGTTAGTAATGTGCTATGAGTTATACAGTACACACTATAGATGACATGTGGGATAGAAGGGGTTACTGATGCATCAGGCCTGTAATGTGCTATGTGTTATACAGTACACACTATAGATGACATGTGGGATAGAAGGGGTTACTGATGCATCAGGCCTGTAATGTGCTATGAGTTATACAGTATACACTATATATGACATGTGGGATAGAAGGGGTTACTGATGCATCAGGCATGTAATGTGCTATGAGTTATACAGTATACACTATAGATGACATGTGGAATAGAAGGGGTTACTGATGCATCAGGCCTGTAATGTGCTATGTGTTATACAGTATACACTATAGATGACATGTGGAATAGAAGGGGTTACTGCTGCATCAGGTTAGTAATGTGCTATGAGTTATACAGTACACACTATAGATGACATGTGGAATAGAAGGGGTTACTGATGCCCTGGGCCTGTAATGTGCTATGAGTTATACAGTACACACTATAGATGATATGTGGAATAGAAGGGGTTACTGATGCATCAGGCCTGTAATGTGCTATGAGTTATACAGTACACACTATAGATGATATGTGGGATAGAAGGGGTTACTGATGCATCAGGCCTGTAATGTGCTATGAGTTATACAGTATACACTATATATGACATGTGGGATAGAAGGGGTTACTGATGCCCTGGGCCTGTAATGTGCTATGAGTTATACAGTACACACTATAGATGACATGTGGAATAGAAGGGGTTACTGATGCATCGGGCTTGTAATGTTTCATGATATATATAGGGCCGTAGTATACAAACTAAACAGGGGAGTACACCTTCAGGGCGTATTCACATGTGCAGGATCCGGCAGCAGATTGGATGGGGCATATATCAATGTAACTAAATAACTAAACAAAGCATCAAGTCTGCTGCTGGATCCTGCACATGTGAACACGCCCTGAAGGTGTACTACCCTGTTTAGTTTGTATAGTACGGCCCTAGATAAATCATAAGACATTACAAGCCCAGTGCATCAGTAACTCCATCTCCTCCACATGTCATTTATAGTGTGTCCTGTATAAGGCTATGTTCACACTGGATATATTTCCGTCCGTAGTGCGAACCGCGAATATACGCCCGTAGTTTTGAGGTTGATGCATATGCTTGAAAGTATACGATATCCGGCCGCACAGTGCACACTACATATGAACTTACGGAAGGATCGTATGCGACTAACTCACGGCCGTGGATGTCCATGCGGTCCCGTACGGAGAACTTATTTCAGAGAAATTGAACTTGATTTTTCGATCCAAAAGGTTCTGTGAGTTTTATTCGGCTGAGCGAAGATTTCCAAGTAAATGACCTGTTTCAGATCGCTTCGAAACAAGCTAGGAAGCAGAACTGTACTGCGGGCGAATGTTTGCGGTTCGCCCGCATGTTGGCAATCCGGCCGCATGTCTATTTTTCCCACGGACGTAGTTTCAGCCGCACGTGTACGGCTGCGTACGAACTACGGCCGGACATATACGTAGTGTGAACATAGCCTAAACCAGCGTATATACCAAGGTATACCAAACAGTGTATATACCAGTAGATACCAACCAGTGTATATATCAGTGTATACAAACCAGTGTATATACCACTACATATTATATACCACTACATACCAACCAGTGTATATACCAGTGTATACCAACCGGTGTATATACCAGTGTCTACCAACCAGTGTACATACCAGTGTATACCAACCAGTGTACATACCAGTGTATACCAACCAGTGTATATACCACTACATACCAACCAGTGTATATATCAGTGTATACCAACCAGTGTATATACCACTACATACCAACCAGTGTATATACCAGTGTGTACCAACCAGTGTATATACCACTACATACCAACCAGTGTATATACCAGTGTGTACCAACCTGTGTATATACCAGTGTATACCAACCAGTGTATATACCACTACATACCAACCAGTGTATATACCAGTGTATACCAACCAGTGTATATACCACTACATACCAACCTGTGTATATACCAGTGTATACCAACCAGTGTATATACCAGTGTATACCAACCAGTGTATATACCACTACATACCAACCAGTGTATATACCAGTGTGTACCAAGCCGTGTATATACCAGTGTATACCAACCAGTGTATATACCAGTGTGTACCAACCAGTGTATATACCACTACATACCAACCAGTGTATATACCAGTGTGTACCAACCCGTGTATATACCAGTGTATACCAACCAGTGTATATACCAGTGTGTACCAACCAGTGTATATACCTCTACATCCCAACCAGTGTATATACCAGTGTGTACCAACCAGTGTATATTCCACTAAATACCAACCAGTGTATATACCAGTGTATACCAACCAGTGTATATACCAGTGTGTACCAACCCGTGTACAGTGGCGTAGCCACCGTGGTCGCGGGGGTCGCCGCCGCGACCGGGCCCGCGGGGCCCCCCGATCAATCACTCTTGTGACCGCAAGCATTGTTTTGCTTGCGGTCACAAGAGTCTGGCTCCGTCTTTCCCACGGCTTCTGCGCGGCTGCCGGGGGTGTCGCGTCTTACCCCCGGCAGCGCGCGCATCCCAGAACTCCCTGCGCGCCTTGGGCCCTGACTTCCGGTTTCCGGCGCGCAGGGAGTTCTGGGATGCGCGCGCTGCCGGGGATAAGACGCGACACCCCCGGCAGCCGCGCAGCAGTCGGGGACAGACCGAAGGCGAAGGAGTGAGGAGCAACGTGGGAGCGCGATGTCAGGTGAGTTAAGTTTTGTTTTTTTATCAGCCTGTACGGGTGGGGGGAAAGAGGGGGCCATCTATGAGGGTGGGGGAAAGGAGGGGGACATCTATGAGGGTGGGGGGAAAGGAGGGGGCCATCTATGAGGGTGGGGGGAAAGGAGGGGGCCATCTATGAGGGTGGGGGGAAAGGAGGGGGCCATCTATGAGGGTGGGGGGAAAGGAGGGGGCCATCTATGAGGGTGGGGGGAAAGGAGGGGGCCATCTATGAGGGTGGGGGGGAAAGGAGGGGGGCATCTATGAGGGTGGGGGGGAAGGAGGGGGCATTTATGAGGGTGGGGGGGAAGAGGGGGCCATCTATGAGGGGGGGGGGAAAGGGGACCATCTATAAGGGAGGAAGGGGACCATCTATAAAGGGAGGGAGGAAGGGGACCATCTATAAAGGGAGGGAGGAAGGGGACCATCTATAAGGGAGGGGGGAAAGGGGACCATCTATAAGGGAGGGGGGGAAAGGGGACCATCTATAAGGGAGGGGGGGAAAGGGGACCATCTATAAGGGAGGGGGGGTGAAGGGCACCATCTATAAGGGAGGGTGGGGGAAGGGGACCATCTATAAGGGAGGGGGGGGGAAGGGGACCATCTATAAGGGAGGGGGGGAAAGGGGACCATCTATAAGGGAGGGGGGAAAGGGGACCATCTATAAGGGAGGGGGGGAAAGGGGACCATCTATAAGGGAGGGGGGGAAAGGGGACCATCTATAAGGGAGGGGGGGGGAAGGGGACCATCTATAAGGGAGGGGGGGGGAAGGGGACCATCTATAAGGAAGGGGGGGGGGGAAGGGGACCATCTATAAGGGAGGGTGGGGGGAGAGGGGGCCATTCATAAGGGAGGGTGGGGGGAGAGGGGACCATCCATAAGGGAGGGTGAGGAGAGAGGGGGCCATCTATAAGGGAGGGGGTAGAGGGGGCCATCTATAAGGGAGGGGGTAGAGGGGGCCATCTATTTGGGGGGGCAACATAGGGGGAGAGGGAATACACAGAGGGGGGCATATATTATTAGGAGGTCACATAGAGTCAGGGCTACCCACTAAATGAGGGTGTAAAGGGGACAGTACAGATGTGTAGAGAGATGGAGATGGTGTCAGTGTGTGGAGCCTAATATGTCTGTCTGGCAGATTCTGTGGATTCGTGGCTCGGAGAAGTTCTCATAACGGCCCAGGACGGATGGAGAAGATGAAAAGGGAAGAACTCCGATCAGAAAAGACGTCCCCTGTGAGTCACCTGATATAACTGCACTGTAATGTATATGGTGTATAGAGCCTGTGTAGAGCTGGGGCCACCTCTATATGACTGGATGAGGTGATTTAGTATACTGGATTTGGTCAGTAACAATATGGTGGTGATGGTAGTGGTAGTGGTGTGGCGGTAATGTTTCCTCCCTATATACTGGTATTACTGGTAATATTGGTCTCAGTATACAGGATTTGGTCGGTAACAGTATGGCGGTAATAGGTAATATCTGTCTTGGTGTGTGTGTGTGTATATATATATATATATATATATATATATATATATATATATATATACATACAGTGGTACCTTGGTTTAAGAGTAACTTCGTTTAAGAGCGTTTTGGTTTAAGAGCTCACAGTTTTTCAAAATTGTGACTTGGTTTAAGAGCATTGCTTTGGTTTAAGAACTTCCTGTATTGGGTGGGAGCGCGAGTGGAGAAGGGGCATGGCCTGCATAGCGGGGTCTACAGCACTGTACTCTAAACACCTTCAAAATCATAGCAGATCCCCTTCAGGCTGGGGCTTACATCAGGGGACAGGACTGTGGGGGGGGGGGGGGGTAATCTCTCCATAGCTGTAACCCCTCTCTCCCCGGACAGAGAGTGCTGCATGTATGTGCCCACATCTGCCCTGCTCACTCCTTCATGCTCCCTGCAGTCTCTGTCCGCCCTTGTGTTTCCCATCCTCTCCATTACTGTACAGTACAGAATAATAAATATATTTGGGGTGCGGAACCAATTGTCTGCATTTACATGATTTCTTATAGGAAAAATTTGCTTTGGTTTAAGAGTGGATTTGGATTACAAGCACGGTCCTGGAACGAATTATGCTCATAATCCAAGGCACCACTGTGTATATATATATATATATATATATATATATATTATATATACACACACACACAACAATAGCATCACTTGGTCGTGAAAGGAGGGGGGGGGGGGACGGGGGGGTCGTGAAAGGAGGGGGGGGGGGCCCAAGTTGGCCTCTCGCACCAGGGCCCAGGAGACATTAGCTACGCCCCTGCCCGTGTATATACCACTACATACCAACCAGTGTATATACCAGTGTGTACCAACCAGTGTATATACCACTACATACCAACAAGTGTATATACCAGTGTGTACCAACCTGTGTATATACCAGTGTATACCAACCAGTGTATATACCAGTGTGTACCAACCTGTGTATATACCAGTGTATACCAACCAGTGTATACCAACCAGTGTATATACCACTACATACCAACCAGTGTATATACCAGTGTGTACCAACAAGTGTATATACCACTACATACCAACCAGTGTATATACCAGTGTATACCAACCAGTGTATATACCAGTGTATACCAACCAGTGTGTACCAACCAGTGTATATATCAGTGTATACCAACCAGTATATATACCAGTGTATACCAACCAGTATATATACCAGTGTATACCAACCAGTGTATATACCACTACATACCAACCAGTGTATATACCAGTGTATACCAACCAGTGTATATACCACTACATACCAACCAGTATATATACCAGTGTATACCAACCAGTATATATACCAGTGTATACCAACCAGTGTATATACCACTACATACCAACCAGTGTATATACCAGTGTGTACCAACAAGTGTATATACCACTACATACCAACCAGTATATATACCAGTGTATACCAACCAGTATATATACCAGTGTATACCAACCAGTGTATACCCGCCCTCTCTCATGTTCCAGGCTTTGGGGTGGTTGGGGCAGATTCAGCCGCTGTGATCAGAGTTGCGGCTGTTGACGCGGTAATATAGGGTAAATGGCGGCACTTGTTAGCGCGGCACTCCCTGCAGAGGTTTGTAGAGGACGCGGCGTCTTATTCAGAGAAGTTATTGACAATCTTTGATGTGGAGCAGAAAACATCCTTATTAGCGGCGTCCTCCGTCCTCTTGTTAGCAGCGGCGGAGCGGCGACGATCACTTGTTATTCCGGAGCGGCCGTCACACCGGAGCTTCATTATGGGGAGAAAGGGAACAAGATCACATGTCCTGCCACCGATTCCAATCACACGGAGAATGGAAGCCACGGTGGTGATTACGGCCGAGTAACAAGATGCCGCGCCGGCCGCTTCGCCTCTCTGGGCTGGAGGGGTCTCAGGTTTTATAGAGGAAGAGAAGTCGGGTTTTATATTTGGGAATAAAGTGCGTTCTGTGCCGGTGAGGAGCCGCGCTCCACCCCATCTTACTTCCTCTCATCTTCTGGTACCAGGTTCCTGCACGTTGCTTGGGCGTCATTCACACTACATTAAATTTATATAGATAACAGTCTGTGGGGCCACACCAGGGGAACCATTCATACCGGGGTAACCATTCATAGCGGGGTAACCATTCATACCGGGGTAACCATTCATAGCGGGGTAATCATTCATAGCGGGGTAACCATTCATAGCGGGGTAATCATTGACACTGTGGTAACCATTCACACCAGGGCAGCCATTCATACTATGGTAACCATATATACTGGGAAAACCATTCATACCGGGGAAACCATTCATACCGGGGTAACCATTCATAGCGGGGTAACCATTCATACCGGGGTAACCATTCATACTGGAGTAACCATTCATACCGGGGTAACCATTCATACCAGGGCAACCATTCATACTGGGGTAACTACATATACTGGAGTAAACATTCATACTGGGGTAACCATTTATACCAGAGTAATTATTCATCCTGAAGTAACCATTCATAGCGGGGTAACCATTCATATGGAGGTTACCATTGACACCAGGGTAACCATTCATATTGGGGTAATTATTCATACCGGGGTAACCATTCATACCGGGGTAACCATTCATACTGAGGTAACCATTGACACTGGGGTAACCATTCATACCAGGGGTAACCATTCATAGCGGGGTAACCGTTCATACTGGGGTAACCATTCATAGCGGGGTAACCGTTCATACTGGGGTAACCATTCATACTGAGGTAACCATTGACACTGGGGTAACCATTCATACCAGGGGTAACCATTCATAGCGGGGTAACCGTTCATACTGGGGTAACCATTCATACCGGGGTAACCATTCATAGCGGGGTAACCGTTCATACTGGGGTAACCATTCATACCAGGGTAACCATTTATAGTGGGATAACCATTCATAGCAGGGTAACCATTCATACTGGGGTAACTACATATACTGGAGTAAACATTCATACCGGGGTAACCATTCATACCGGGGTAACCATTCATAGCGGGGTAACCATTCATAGCGGGGTAACCATTCATACTGGGGTAACCATTCATACATGAGTAGTGACTAGTGATGAGCGAGTACTAAAATGCTCGGGTGTTCGTTACTCGAGATGAATATTTCCCGATACTCGGGTGCTCGTTTCGAGTAACGAACCCCATTGACGTAGATGGGAAACTCGAGCATTTTTGCAGGGGACCCAAGTTCGGTAGAGGGAAGGTCGTGTAAAAACCTGTCAACCTCAGAAAATGATGGAAACACCACGGAAATGGATAGGAAACAGCAGGGGCAACATGTACGGACGCCTCTGAGGCTGCCTCATCGCACAAATGCCGGGATCCACGGCAATAATACCGCACCCTGTAATAGTTAATATTTAATTAATAAAACAAAGTTTCGTTCGAATAAAGTTATTTTCCTTTTGCAATAATATAATTAAAACGAATCCATGCTTTTGCAATTAAATATACTGTTAATAAAAAAAGATATAAATAAATTTGTGTATATTTATTTATTTACAGTATATTTACTGTAGCGTCTCTGTACCCACAATCTGATCAGATTGTGGGTACAGAGTCACTTTAATTGCAAAAGTATGTATTTGTTTTAATTAAGCCATTGTACAACAAAAATAACTTTATTAGAACGAAAAAAAAAAATTATTAATCAAATATTAACTATTAAAGGGAGCTGTATTAATGCCGGCAATTCCTATTGCCGGTAATACAGTTCAATTTAATACTTAATACTTTAATTTAATTAAAACAGCAAATGTTTCTTCTAATGATGCTATTTTTTTATCACAATAGCAACTCTAGAATAAACATTTAGATTTATATGTCCGCTCAGCTGACTGGCTGAGTGGACATATAAAGAGCCGGAGCCGTCACTGAGCTCATTGTGTCGGGGACCGGCGAAGAGAGAAGATAGAAGAAAGAAGGGAGAAGATAGAAAGAAGAAGGGAGAAGAGAAAAGAGAGAAAATAGAAGAGAAAAGATAGAAGACCTGGGAGGGTGAGTAGAAAGCTCACCCTCCTACTTAACCCCTTCCTTGCTGGTATGGGTGCAGTCTGACATCAGTCTGGCCCCCAAGGGGTTAAGTGGGGACCCTTACTTAACCCCCTGGGGGCCAGATTGGTCAGTATGGCACCCAAAGAATTAAGGGGGATGCAATGCATCCTCCTTTAACCCCTTTGGTGCCACACTGTAAGCAGTGATCTGTAAAGATGCTGCATACTGTAAGGTGCACAACACCGTTCACAATGATGGGTGTTGTGCTCCTGTTTGTGTGGTTTTTTTGTGTGTTTCTCTCTTTTTGTTGTTCAGATATCGGTATCCAGTGGATTACGGCAGATTCAATGGACTACGTCGATGACCAGCGGTTGTTGTTTTTTTTTTTTTTTTTATAAAATGGTCAATGAGGGGTGTGGGGGTGTTTTTATTTGAATAAAAAATATTTTTGACTTGTGTCGTGTCTTTATTTCTTTACCATATAGACTTAGTAATGGATTCCGTCTATTAGATGGCTTCCACTACTAAGTCCGGGCCTAGTGTTAGCCGGTATAAAATGGCTAACACTAACCCCCTATTATTACCCCAGTACCCAATGCCACCAGGGGTACTGGGAAGAGCCGGGTGCCAGTGGTCCCGGAGCGTCAAAATATTAACCCTTAGAGGACTGGGCCAATTTCAATTTTTGCGTTTTTGTTTTTTTCTCCTTGTGCTTAAAAGGCCATAACAGTTGCAATGTTTCACCTAGAGACCCACATGAGCCCTTAGCCCTTATCCTTATTTTTTGAGCCACTAATTGTACTTTGCAATGACGGGGTGATTTTTTTCATAAAGAAACCAAAAAAAAATGTAATGTGTGGTGAAATTGAAAAAAAAAACACATTTATTTTATTTGTTTTTTTTTTTTTTGTTTTCACACCGCTAATAAGGTAATTGGAGGCATCCGTTCCCTGGTGTCTAGTGGGGGAGATCGCTCCTGAGTGATCTCCGTGTTGTGCCGGCTAGGGTCCGCTCGGCACTCGTTTGTTTTCGGCTGCAGCAGTTGTAAGTATACAGCAAAGATCTCAATGAGAGATCAAAGTATATATACTAGAAGTCCCCCAGGGGGGGAATAACCCTAACCCCAGGGGGAATAACCCTAACCCCAGGGGGGAATAACCCTAACCCCAGGGGGGGAATAACCCTAACCCCAGGGGGGGAATAACCCTAACCCCAGGGGGGGAATAACCCTAACCCCAGGGGGGGAATAACCCTAACCCCAGGGGGGAATAACCCTAACCCCAGGGGGGAATAACCCTAACCCCAGGGGGGAATAACCCTAACCCCAGCGGGGGAATAACCCTAACCCCAGGGGGGGGGGAATAACCCTAACCCCAGGGGGGGGGAATAACCCTAACCCCAGGGGGGGGGAATAACCCTAACCCCAGGGGGGGGAATAACCCTAACCCCAAAGGGGCGAATAACCCTAAGCCCAGGGGGGGGGGAATAACCCTAACCCAAGGGGGGCGAATAACCCTAAGCCCAGGGGGGGGGGAATAACCCTAACCCCAGGGGGGCGAATAACCCTAAGCCCGGGGGGGCGGAATAACCCTAAGCCCGGGGGGGGGGGGGAATAACCCTAACCCCAGGGGGGGGGGAATAACCCTAACCCCAGGGGGGCGAATAACCCTAACCCCAGGGGGGGGGGAATAACCCTAACCCCAGGGGGGAATAACCCTAACCCCAGGGGGGAATAACCCTGACCCCAGGGGGGCGAATAACCCTAACCCCAGGGGGGCGAATAACCCTAACCCCAGGGGGGCGAATAACCCTAACCCCAGGGGGGGGGGGAATAACCCTAACCCCAGGGGGGGAATAACCCTAACCCCAGGGGGGGAATAACCCTAACCCCAGGGGGGAATAACCCTAACCCCAGGGGGGCGAATAACCCTAACCCCAGGGGGGCGAATAACCCTAACCCCAGGGGGGCGAATAACCCTAACCCCAGGGGGGGCGAATAACCCTAACCCCAGGGGGGGGAATAACCCTAACCCCAGGGGGGGAATAACCCTAACCCCAGGGGGGGGGGGAATAACCCTAACCCCGGGGGGGGGGGAATAACCCTAATCCCTAGGGGGGGAATAACCCTAACCCCAGGGGGAATAACCCTAACCCCAGGGGGGGGAATAACCCTAACCCCAGGGGGGGGGAATAACCCTAACCCCAGGGGGGCGAATAACCCTAACCCCAGGGGGGAATAACCCTAACCCCAGGGGGGCTTCTAGTATATGTATAAAAAAAATAATTGTTATCAATAAAAAGCCCCCTCCCCTAATAAAAGTCTGAATCACCCCCCTTTTCCCAGGTTATAAATAAAAATAAATAAATAAATAAACATGTTTGCTATC
Source organism: Dendropsophus ebraccatus (assembly GCF_027789765.1). Taxonomy (NCBI): domain Eukaryota; kingdom Metazoa; phylum Chordata; class Amphibia; order Anura; family Hylidae; genus Dendropsophus; species Dendropsophus ebraccatus. Next base: position 170,304,387 of record NC_091457.1, read on the forward strand.
GCCGCGTGCGTAATCGCCTGAACTATTAATTTATCACATTCCTGATCTCGTACGGTAAACGGCGTCAGCGCAAAAAAATCCCAAAGTGCTAAATTGCGCATTTTTGGTCGTATCAAATCCAGAAAAATTTTTATAAAAAGTGATCAAAAAGACGTATATGGGCAATCAAGGTACCGATAGAAAGAACACATCATGGCGCAAAAAATGACACCTCACACAGCCCCATAGACCAAAGGATAAAAGCGCTATAAGCCGGGAATGGAGCGATTGTAAGGGACGTATATTTGTTAACAATGGATTGAATTTTTTACCGGCCATCAGATACAATATAAGTTATACATGTTATATATCATAGTAATCGTAACAACATATATAACTAGACTTGCATTTCCAGGGAAATACATAGTGTTTGAAAAGAGCGCCCCTTTACCAGTGACTTCCAGAGCGCCCCTTTACCAGTGACTTCCTTTTAACTTTAATCCTGGGTGCCGTCTCTTTAAGAGCGACTTGGTTCCCATCCCTTTAAGAGCAACTTGGCTCCCGTCCCTTTAAGAGCGACATGGGTCCCTTCGCTTTTAAAGGGACGCAGGTCGCTCTTAAAGGGACCCAGGGATATTTCGCTCTTAAAGAGCCCCAGGTTGCTCTTAAAGGGCCCCAGCTCGCTCTTAAATGGACCCAGGTCGCACATAAAGGGACCCATTTCGCTCTTAAAGGGACCCATTTCACTCTTACAGGGACCCAAATCGCTCTTAAAGGGACCCATGTCGCTCTTAAAGGGACCCGGGTTGCTCCTAAAGGGACCCATTTTGCTCTTAAAGGGACCCAGGTCGCTATTAAAGAGACCAATTTCACTCTTAAAGGGACCTATTTAGCTCTTAAAGGGACCCAGGTCGCTCTTAAAAGGACCCATTTTGCTTTTAAAGGGACCAATTTCATGCTAAAAGGGACCCAGGTCGCTCTTAAAGGGACCAATTTCATGCTAAAAGGGACCCAGGTCGCTCTTAAAGGGACCAATTTCACGCTTAAAGGGACCAATTTCGCTCTTAAAGGGAACCATTTTGCTCTTAAAGGGACATATTTCGCTCTTAAAGGGACCCAGGTCGCTCTTAAAAGGACCCATTTCACTCTAAAAGGGACCCAGGTCGATCTTAAAGGGACCCAGATTGCACTTAAAGGGACCCAATGCGCTCTTAAATGGACCCAGTTCGCTCTTAAAGGGACCCAGGTCGCTCTTAAAGGGACCCAGGTTGCTTTTAAAGGGACCGATTTTGCTCTTAAAGGGACCCATTTTGCTCTTAAAGGGACATATTTTGCTCTTAAAGGGACCCAGGTTGCTCTTAAAGGGACCCATTTCGCTCTTAAAGGGACCCAGGTCGCTTTTAAAGGGACCAATTTCACTCTTAAAGGGACCCATTTCGCTCTTAAAGGGACCCATTTTGCTCTGAAAGAGACATATTTCGCTCTTAAAGGGACCAATTTCACTTTTAAAGGGACCAATTTCACGCTTAAAGGGACCCATTTCGCTCTTAAAGGGACCCAGATTGCTCTTAAAGGGACCCAGGTCGCTCTTAAAAGGACCCAGGTCGCTCTTAAAGGGACCCAGGTCGCTCTTAAAGGGTCCAATTTTACTCTTAAAGGGACCCATTTTGCTCTTAAAGGGACATATTTTGCTCTTAAAGGGACCCAGGTTGCTCTTAAAGGGACCCATTTTGCTCTTAAAGGGACACTTTATGTTAGTAGCAAAATTTGGTCACTACTTTGTGTGGGACCAAGGGACCAATTTCACTCTTAAAGGGACCCATTTCGCTCTTAAAGGGACCCATTTTGCTCTGAAAGAGACATATTTCGCTCTTAAAGGGACCAATTTCACTTTTAAAGGGACCAATTTCACGCTTAAAGGGACCCATTTCGCTCTTAAAGGGACCCAGATTGCTCTTAAAGGGACCCAGGTCGCTCTTAAAAGGACCCAGGTCGCTCTTAAAGGGACCCAGGTCGCTCTTAAAGGGTCCAATTTTACTCTTAAAGGGACCCATTTTGCTCTTAAAGGGACATATTTTGCTCTTAAAGGGACCCAGGTTGCTCTTAAAGGGACCCATTTTGCTCTTAAAGGGACCCATTTTGCTCTTAAAGGGACATATTTTGCTCTTAAAGGGACCCAGGTTGCTCTTAAAGGGACATATTTCGCTCTTAAAGGGACCCAGGTCTCTCTTAAAGGGACCCATTTCACTCTTAACCTCTTGCCTCTAAAGCCTGTTTTGGCCCTAATGACCTGACTCATTTTTCCAAATCTGACCTGTCTCACTTTATGCTCTTATAGCTCAGTGACGCTTTAACGTATGCTAGCGATTCTGAGATTGTTTTTTCGTCACATATGACACTTTATGTTAGTAGCAAAATTTGGTCACTACTTTGTGTATTTTTGGTGAAAAACATCAAAATATCATGAAAAATTAGAAAATTTTGCATTTTATGAACTTCTGAAATTCTCTGCTTCTAAAAAAGGAAGTCATAGCACGTAAATTAGTTACTAAATCACATCACCAATATGTCTTCTTTATTCTGGCATAATTTGGGAAACATATTTTACTTTTTTCGGGTGTTACGGGGCTTAGAAATTTATTAGCAAATTATCACATTTTGTGAAAGTTTCCAAAACTGATTTTTTTTAGGGACCAGTTCTTTTTTTAAGTTGATTTAGGAGGCTTGTATACTGGAAACCCCCATAAGTGACCCCATTTTGGAAACTAGACACCTTAAAGAATTAATCTAGGGGTATAATGAGCATTTTAACCCTACAGGGGCTGGAGGAAATTATTCACAATTAGGCCGTAAAAAAATCGAAAATTTAAATTTTCAAATAATATATACGTTTAGAGTAAAGTTTCTCATTTTCAAAAGGAACATGAGAAAAAAAAAGCATGCCAAGATTTGTAACGCAGGTTCTCCTGAGTAGAACGGTACCCCATATGTGGGCGTAAACCACTGTATGGGCACACAGCAGGGCTCAGAAGGGAAGGAGCGCCAATTAGCTTTTTTTAATGCAGATTTTGCTGAAGAAGTTTCTGAGCGCCAGGTGTGTTTGCAGCGCCCCTGTAGTGTCAGCAGAATAGAACCCCCCCAAAAGTCACCCCATTTAGGAAAGTACACCCCTGAAAGAATTCATCTTGGGGTAGGATGAGCATTTTGACCCCACAGGTATTAGAGGAAAGTATTCAAAATAAGACAGTGAAATTGAAAAACTCGAATTTTCCAATAATATGTTTGTTTAGTTAAAAATTTCTTAATTTCACGAGGAATGGGAGAAAAAACTTACCCCAAAATCTGTAACGCAGCTTCTTCTGAGTAGAACGGTACCCCATATGTGGGCATAAACCACTGTATGGGCACACAGCGGGGCTCAGAAGGAAGGGAGCGCCAATTTGCTGGAGCAAAACCGCAGCTAGAAATAGTTATTAGAATAGCGCAGTTACTAAAATACAATAAAAAATGAGATTACAGGTAATGTGGGGTGGTCACGGGCAACCTGGGGTGGTCACGGGCAACCTGGGGTGGTCACGGGCAACCTGGGGTGGTCACGGGCAACCTGGGGTGGTTATGGGCAACCTGCAATGGTTACAGACAATCTGGGGTGGTTACGGGCAACGTGGGGTGGTAACGGGCAATGTGGGGTGGTAACGGGCAACGTGGGGTGGTTACGGATAAACTGAAGTGCTTATAGGTAATCTGGGATGGGTACCTGTAATTTGGGGTCGTTACAGGCAATCTGCCGTGGTTACGGGCAATCTGGAGAGGGTCACTGGCAAGTTGGGGTGGTTAGAGGCAACGTGCGGTGGTCATAGGCAACGTGCGGTGGTCAGAGGCAACGTACGGTGGTCAGGGGCAACGTGCGGTGGTCAGGGGCAACGTGCGGTGGTCAGGGGCAAGTTGGGGTGGTCAGGGGCAACGTGCGGTGGTCAGGGGCAACAAGCGGTGGTCAGAAGCAACGTGCGGTGGTCAGAAGCAACGTGCGGTGGTTACGTGCAATCTGGGGGGTTACGGGCAATCGGGGCTGATTACGCACCATCTGGAGGGGGTCACTGGCAATTCGGGGTGGTTACGGTCAACGTGCGGTGGTTATAGGCAATTTGCGGAGGTTATGGGTAACGTGCGGTGGTTAGAGGCAACGTGCGGTGGTTAGAGGCAACGTGCGGTGGTTAGAGGCAACGTGCGGTGGTTATGGGCAACGTGCGGTGGTTAGGGGCAACGTGCGGTGGTTAGGGGCAACGTGCGGTGGTTAGGGGCAACGTGCGGTGGTTAGGGGCAACGTGCGGTGGTTAGGGGCAACGTGCGGTGGTTAGGGGCAACGTGGGGTGGTTAGAGGCAACATGCGGTGGATAGAGGCAACGTGCGGTGGTTAGGGGCAACGTGCGGTGGTTAGGGGCAACGTGCGGTGGTTAGGGGCAACGTGCGGTGGTTATGGGCAACGTGCGGTGGTTAGAGGCAACGTGCGGTGGTTAGAGGCAACGTGCGGTGGTTAGAGGCAACGTGCGGTGGTTAGGGGCAACGTGCGGTGGTTAGGGGCAACGTGCGGTGGTTAGGGGCAACGTGCGGTGGTTAGGGGCAACGTGCGGTGGTTAGGGGCAACGTGCGGTGGTTAGGGGCAACGTGGGGTGGTTAGAGGCAACGTGCGGTGGATAGAGGCAACGTGCGGTGGTTAGGGGCAACGTGCGGTGGTTAGGGGCAACGTGCGGTGGTTATGGGCAACGTGCGGTGGTTATGGGCAACGTGCGGTGGTTATAGGCAACGTGCGGTGATTACGTGCAATCTGGCATGATTACGGGCAACCTGGGGCGGATATGGGCAACCTGCGGTGGTTAGGGGTAACGTGCGGTGGTCAGAGGCAACGTGCGGTGGTTAGAGGCAACGTGTGGTGGTTAGAGGCAACTTGCGGTGGTCAGAAGCAACGTGTGGTGGTCAGAAGCAACGTGCGGTGGTTACGTGCAATCTGGGGGGTTACGGGCAATCGGGGCTGATTACGCACCATCTGGAGGGGGTCACTGGCAATTCGGGGTGGTTACGGTCAACGTGCGGTGGTTAGAGGCAACGTGCGGTGGTTAGAGGCAACGTGCGGTGGTTAGGGGCAACGTGCGGTGGTTAGGGGCAACGTGCGGTGGTTAGGGGCAACGTGCGGTGGTTAGGGGCAACGTGCGGTGGTTAGGGGCAACGTGCGGTGGTTAGGGGCAACGTGGGGTGGTTAGAGGCAACGTGCGGTGGATAGAGGCAACGTGCGGTGGTTAGGGGCAACGTGCGGTGGTTAGGGGCAACGTGCGGTGGTTAGGGGCAACGTGCGGTGGTTATGGGCAACGTGCGGTGGTTATAGGCAACGTGCGGTGATTACGTGCAATCTGGCATGATTACGGGCAACCTGGGGCGGATATGGGCAACCTGCGGTGGTTAGGGGTAACGTGCGGTGGTCAGAGGCAACGTGCGGTGGTTAGAGGCAACGTGTGGTGGTTAGAGGCAACAAGCGGTGGTCAGAAGCAACGTGTGGTGGTCAGAAGCAACGTGCGGTGGTTACGTGCAATCTGGGGGGTTACGGGCAATCGGGGCTGATTACGCACCATCTGGAGGGGGTCACTGGCAATTCGGGGTGGTTACGGTCAACGTGCGGTGGTTAGAGGCAACGTGCGGTGGTTAGAGGCAACGTGCGGTGGTTAGGGGCAACGTGCGGTGGTTAGGGGCAACGTGCGGTGGTTAGGGGCAACGTGCGGTGGTTAGGGGCAACGTGCGGTGGTTAGGGGCAACGTGCGGTGGTTAGAGGAAACGTGCGGTGGTTAGGGGCAACGTGCGGTGGTTAGAGGAAACGTGCGGTGGTTAGGGGCAATGTGCGGTGGTTAGGGGCAACGTGCGGTGATTACGGGCAACCTGGGGCGGACATGGGCAACCTGCCGTGGTTACGGGTAATCTGGGGGGGTTAGGGGTAATTTGGGAGTAAACTGCAATTTTTACTATAATAAAAAGTGTGTGTTTTATTTTTTTGTATGTTTGTCACTTTTTGTACTTTTATCCATTCATTTTCACTGTATTACTATGATTACTGTGATATTTTCTATCACAGTAATCATAGTTCAGTGACAGAGACCAAATTGGTCTCTGTCACTTTAAATTTTCAGAGTTGGCTGGTTGTGGAGCGCATGCGCACTTCATAACCAGCCAGGACGTCGAGGAGGAAGGAGCTCCAGGATCAGGTAACGTATATGGGGAAGGGGGGTGACTGGGGGGGTGGGGGGCGACTTGGGGGGCGACACACTGACACTTTTTATCCCCTGTAACGAATGATTTATGGTGACAGGGGATAAAAAGTGCTCCTTTGCACTGGGAACAGGCGATCAGCGGTATATAGTATATACCGCCGATCGCCTGCTCCGGGACCACACGGGGGGGGGTCCCCGATCACTGCCCCATGCTCTTCGCTACCTCCGGTGGCGGAGAGCATGGGGCTTTGATCATTTATTCATTTCCATCCCTGCGAACAAACATCTTGGATGTGATGGCCGCCCGGGGAGGGTTAGTGATCGGGGCACTAGGGGGGCTGATCTGTGGTCTGATTTATACATTTTCATCTCCCCCCACCGTGGATTCATGGTGGGGGGAGATGAAAGCGATTGGCGGCGCCGGTTATACCCGTTACCGGCGGATCGCCGCTATAACGGTATTAGCGGCGATCCGCCGGTTTCGGGAGACGAGGGGGGGGGGGGCGGGAGACACTTTAGAAGTGGCGGCGGGAGGAGGCAACGTTCTGCAGCCTCCTCCCGCCGCCCGATCGGCGGGAGAACACAAATCTCCCCCATAGACGCTGCAGTCGCATTGACCGCGGCGTTTATGGGGTTAACCGCCCGCGGGAGCGCGGCTCCCCTCTGGGCAGAGGCAGCGGGAGGATGCTATGTGACATAACCTCCTCCCGATCACCGTCAGGGACAGCGGGGGGAGGCAGGGAAAGCATGACGTTTGGGGAACGTCATGTTGCGGGAACTACTTGTTTTACATGACGTTCCCCAAACGTCATTTTGCGGCAAGGGGTTAAAGGGACCCAGGTCGCTCTTAAAAGGACCCATTTTGCTCTTAAACGGACATATTTAGCTCTTAAAGGGACCCAGGTCGCTCTTAAAGAGATCCAGGTCGCTCTTGAAGGGACATATTTCGCTCTTAAAAGGACCCAGGTCGCTCTTAAAGGGACCTAGGTCGCTTATAAAGGGACCCAGGTCGCTCTTAAAAGGACCCGGGCCGTTCTTAAAGGGACCCAGGTCACTCTAGCGACATTGGTCTCTTTAAGAGCGACATGGGTCCAATACCTTTTGGAGTGACTTGGGTTCCCTTAAGAGCAACATGCGTCCCGTCCGTTTAAGAGCAACTTGGGTCCCGTCCCTTTAAGAGCGACTTGGATCCCTTTAAGAGCTACATGGGACCCTTTAAGAGCGACTTGGGTCCCATCCTTTAAGAGCGAATTAGGTCCCGTCCCTTTAAGAGCGACTTGGGTCCCTTTAAGAACGACTTGGGTCCCTTTTAAAAACTACTTGGGTCTCTTTAAGAGCGACATGGCTCCCGTCCCTTTAAGAGCGACCTGGGTCCCTTTAAGAGCGATCTGGATACTTATAATGGTAAAGATCATTGCTCGGTTACCATGACAATCTTAGTCATGTCAGTGAGACAAAATCGTTAAGAACCTTCCATATATTACATCTTCTATTGGCCAATAGTGGACATGTGACTGTGGATGGTGTGATACATTGCATGACGAGACCTTAGAGTTCCTATTGGCTGCTATATTTCAGCTATTTGCATATGTGCTGTGATTGGCTGTCAGCGGTTAGAGTGTGGCCATTATTTGCAATGGGCCATTATTTTCTATGGGAAATTCGGGGTCTTTAAACGTAAATTTCTTAAAAACGACAAATAGGATCGAAACGAACAATAGATAGCACACCACACACCGCCGAGGGCTTCGAAACGCAGTTTGATTGGAGTCTGTGTGTAAAGCGGTTCGGGCTGTATTACGCGCAGAAAAATAGCTGGAAGAAGAAGAAGAAGAAGAAGAAGAAGAAGAAACGGAAGAAGAAGAAGAAGAATACGGATTACAATATAGGGATTTTCAAGCACTATAACAAGTCAGTTTTACATGAGGGCGAATGGCGTAAAAACACACTCCCCCCAAATAAAAGAAATGCGGGGTTTTTTTCAATTTCACCACACTTTGAATTTTTTTTCTGGTTTTGCAGTGACTTTATGCAAAAATTCAGCCGTCATCGCAAAGTACAATTAGTGACGCAAAAAATAAGGATAAGGGCTCATGTGGGTTTCTAGGTGGAAAAATGCAACTGCTATGTATGGCCGTATATACACAAGGAGGGAAAAACGAAAATGCAAAAATCGAAATTGGCCGTAGTTTTATTGGCAGCAGTGGAGGTGCAATGGAAACAGGTACAAAATAACATAAACAGTCAAATAAAAACCTGCTGGTCTGAGCACTACCTAAACAGTGTTAGTTCCCTCACTAGCACTATAGCAAACAAACACAAAACTTTGCAGGAGACCCAGGTACCTTCTGTGTGCAGCTCAGCAGACAAAGCCTTTTCCTTGTGTAGCAGCCCCCCCCCCCCCCCCCCATCCAGCTGACTAGCGGGCTCTATATAGGCTGCACAAACATGGGGAGTAGTCACCCACCCAACACTGACTCCTCCCAGTAAGAACCGTCCCGGATCAGCTGTCTACAAACAGCTGGCGGGAATATATACCCCATTATATACCTTCCCAGCTGCTGTCTTACAATATATATATATATTATATATATATATATATATATATATATATATATATATACACACACTTATTTATATAGTTATTTTTTTATATATAGTATATTTTATTGCAAAAGCATTGATTCATTTTAATTAAGCTTGAAAATGGCGGGTGATCCACCGAAACGTCGTGTCTTGCTGTGTTGTACTATGCAATACACTTTTCGAATAAATTTGAAGTTTCTTCACCGTACTGGAGTGCCGTGGATTATCATCTATCTATCTATCTAGCTATCTATATATATATACACACACACACACATACACACACTTATTTATATAGTTATTTTTTTATTTATAGTATATTTAATTGCAAAAGCATTGATTCATTTTAATTAAGCTATTGTACAAGGAAAATAGCTTTATTAGAACAAAACTTTGTTTTATTGATTAAATATTAACTACTACAGGGTGCGGTATTATTGCTGGCAATTGCTATCTGTCATGACTTTGGTATTGTAGAGCCCGGTCAGCCCGGGCACCACCCCACCAAAGACCTGTATCCCCTTGCACCTCCTCTTCCACCATACTGATTCCCTGCTTTCCCAGGGAGCAGAAGCTTTATTGTTTAGCTGTTTTATCGAACTTGAATCTTTCGAATAGTGCAGCATATGCTCGTCCGAGTAACGAGAACCATCGAGTACCCTAATACTCGAACCAGTACCAAGCTCGGACCAGCATGTTCGCTCATCACTTGTAGTGACCGGTCACCTGGTCTGAGCAGCGGTTGGCGGTATCAACCGGTTACCTGCTCGCCCCTTATTTCAATCGGCCTGAAGAGTCTCGCCGGCTTCATCCACTTCTCTGTGAGTTTTCGGTTACCGCAGCTGTGAATAAATGCGACCGCCACCCCCCTCATCTACATAAAACAGGAGGAGAAGATTAACATTGATTCTTGTTGTTTCTTTCCAATAAGTCAATGAAGTCTTCAGAGAGTGAATGTGTCATCCTGAGGAGTCGGGGAAGGAGAAGCTGCTCCTGCCGCCCGCCATGGTCCCGTAGAGCAGGCGCCATCTGCTGGAGATTACACAGAGGCGGCAGCCATTAATAGGCTCATTACTCTACACCTTCTCCAGACTCCACAATGACAGAAAACATTACGGACGCTTAGAAAGGCCGTGGCATTATTAAAGCGCGGTTATTAGCATCGTCTGCTCGCAGGATGGCGCCATTATTTACCTTCTTATGGGACGATTTGATGGGAATTTCCCAAGTGGCTTCAGCAGGAAATGGAAGACGTCACAGAACATTCTCAAGTTGCATGAAGATTCAATAATTAGGAAATGAACCATCAAAACTACTGAGAGTTTTTGTGTAGCTGCTCGGCACGGGGATCCCGGGGGCGCAGTCATTTTCTCAATACGCTGCCAAGCTTTCCTGCTCGATGCCATTTTCTGTTGGAGCTGCGTCCCGGGTCGGAGCACAGGGGGCAGGGAACTAACATGTTTGCTATCATGGCTGGAAGAAATCTTAACGGCGGTCTGGGCTGGATGGAGAAGAAAAGGAAATAACAGACAGGATGCCCCCTAAAGTCACTGAATGTAACTGCACTGTAATCACTTACATAGTCTACAGCAGAGTTTTTCAACCTTTTCAAGCAAAGTACCCCCATGTGATGAGATGATCCAGCCGAGTACCCCCAAGGATGCAATCGGTTAAAAACATTGCCTTAACGTGGCTGTCGCCATAGGCTCTGTATAAAGTCTCTATCAGCAATTGATTCAAAGATCAGACCCCTCATAACAATGTGACTGATGTGTAAGACATGAGGGGACAGAATGAGGGGCCCATACCTGAGACCAGCATCTCTCCGGGATCCGGTCACTCCAACCCTGTTGGTACTGTTCCTGTGCCCGCAGCTGCCACAGGGGCGCCGTTCCTCATCGGGCTCTCCCGTCTCTCCAGCTATAAGGAAGAGCCTCCGGACTCGCAGCTCACCCAGACCGAGGAGGACTCCCCAGACGAGATGGACACCGCTCTGGTGGCCCCGGAGGGCACCCCGGATCCAGAGGAGGTCCAAAAGGCTGCCATTCTTCATGCCTGGCGTCGCCAGGTCCAAGACCCCCTCTATAGTATATATAATGTATATATCAGTAATAAGACCCTCCTCTATAGTATATATACTGTATATATCAGTAATAAGACCCCCCTCTATAGTATATATACTGTATATATCAGTAATAAGACCCTCCCTCTATAGTATATATACTGTGTATAAATCAGTAATAAGCACCTCCCTCTATAGTATATATAATGTATATATCAGTAATAAGACCCTCCCTCTATAGTATATATAATATATATATCAGTAATAAGACCCTCCTCTATAGTATATATAATGAATATATCAGTAATAAGACCCTCCCTCTATAGTATATATAATGTATATATCAGTAATAAGACCCTCCTCTATAGTATATATAATGTATATATCAGTAATAAGACCCTCCCTCTATAGTATATATACTGTATATATCAGTAATAAGACCCTCCCTCTATAGTATATATAATATATATATCAGTAATAAGACCCTCCCTCTATAGTATATATAATGTATATAACAGTAATAAGATCCTCCCTCTATAGTATATATACTGTATATATATCAGTAATAAGACCCTCCCTCTATAGTATATATAATGTATATATCAGTAATAAGACCCTCCCTCTATAGTATATATAATGTATATATCAGTAATACGACCCTCCTCTATAGTATATATAATGTATATATATATCAGTAATAAGACCCTCCCTCTATAGTATATATACTGTATATATCAGTAATAAGACCCTCCCTCTATAGTATATATACTGTATATATCAGTAATAAGACCCTCCCTCTATAGTATATAAAATGTATATATCAGTAATAAGACCCTCCCTCTATAGTATATATACTGTATATATATCAGTAATAAGAACCTCCCTCTATAGTATATATACTGTATATATATCAGTAATAAGACCCTCCCTCTATAGTATATATAATGTATATATCAGTAATAAGACCCTCCTCTATAGTATATATAATGTATATATCAGTAATAAGACCCTCCCTCTATAGTATATATACTGTATATATATCAGTAATAAGACCCCCCTCTATAGTATATATACTGTATATATCAGTAATAAGACCCTCCCTCTATAGTATATATACTGTATATATCAGTAATAAGACCCTCCTCTATAGTATATATAATGTATATATATCAGTAAGACCCTCCCTCTATAGTATATATAATGTATATATCAGTAATAAGACCCCCCTCTATAGTATATATACTGTATATATCAGTAATAAGACCCCCCTCTATAGTATATATAATGTATATATCAGTAATAAGACCCTCCCTCTATAGTATATATACTGTATATATCAGTAATAAACCCCTCCCTCTATAGTATATATAATGTATATGCCCGCTGCGAAGGGGGGCCCACGAGGCCCTCCCGATCAATCACTCTTGTGACCGCAAGCATTGTTTTGCTTGCGGTCACAAGAGTGCGGCTGCCGGGGGTGTCGCGTCTTATCCCCGGCAGCGCGCGAATCCCAGAGCTCCCTGCACGCCTTGGGCCCTGACTTCCGGTTCCGGCGCGCAGGGAGCTCTGAGATGGCGCGCTGCCGGGGATAAGACGCGACACCCCCGGCAGCCCCGCAGCAGCCGGGGACAGACCAGGAGGAGAGAGGATCAACGTGGGAGCGCGTTGTCAGGTGAGTTAAGTTTTTTTTTTTTTTTTATCAGCCTGCAGGGTGGGGGGAAAGAGGGGGCCATCTATGAGGGTGGGGGGAAAGAGGGGGCCATCTATGAGGGTGGGGGGAAAGAGGGGGTTATCTATGAGGGTGGGGGGAAAGGAGGGGGCCATCTATGAGGGTGGGGGAAAGAGGGGGCCATCTATGAGGGTGGGGGGGGAAAGAGGGGGCCATCTATGAGGGTGGGGGGAAAGAGGGGGTTATCTATGAGGGTGGGGGGAAAGAGGGGGCCATCTATGAGGGTGGGGGAAAGAGGGGGCCATCTATGAGGGTGGGGGGGAAAGAGGGGGCCATCTATGAGGGTGGGGGGAAAGAGGGGGCCATCTATGAGGGTGGGGGGAAAGGAAGGACCATCTATGAGGGTGGGGGAAAGAGGGGGCCATCTATGAGGGTGGGGGGAAAGGAAGGACCATCTATGAGGGTGGGGGGAAAGAGGGGGCCATCTATGAGGGTGGGGGGGAAAGAGGGGGCCATCTATGAGGGTGGGGGGAAAGAGGGGGCCATCTATGAGGGTGGGGGGAAAGGAAGGACCATCTATGAGGGTGGGGGAAAGAGGGGGCCATCTATGAGGGTGGGGGGAAAGGAAGGACCATCTATGAGGGTGGGGGAAAGAGGGGGCCATCTATGAGGGTGGGGGGAAAGAGGGGCCATCTATGAGGGTGGGGGAAAGGAAGGAACATCTATGAGGGTGGGGGGAAGAGGGGGGGCATCTATGAGGGTGGGGGGAAGAGGGGGGGCATCTATGAGGGTGGGGGGAAAGAGGGGGCCATCTATGAGGGTGGGGGAAAAGAGGGGGCATCTATGAGGGTGGGGGGAAAGAGGGGGCCATCTATGAGGGTGGGGGGAAAGAGGGGGCCATCTATGAGGGTGGGGGGAAAGAGGGGGCATCTATGAGGGTGGGGGGAAGGAGGGCGGCATCTATGAGGGTGGGGGTGAAAGAGGGACCATCTATAAGGGAGGGTGGGGGAGAGGGGGCCATCTATAAGAGAGGGTGGGGGGAGAGGGGACCATCCATAAGGGAGGATGAGGAGAGAGGGGGCCATCTATAAGGGAGGGGGGGAGGAGGCCATCTATAAGGAGGGGGGAGAGGAGGCCACCTATAAGGGAGGGAGAGAGGCTATCTATAAGGAGGGGGGAGAGGAGGCCATCTATAAGGGAAGGGATAGAGGAGGCCATCTATAAGGGAGGAGGTAGAGGAGGCCATCTATAAGGAAGGGGGTAGAGGGGCCATCTATATGAAGGGGGGAGAGGAGGCCATCTATAAGGGGGGGTGGGGGGAGAGGGGGCCATCTATAAGGGGGGGTGGGGGGAGAGGGGGCCATCTATAAGGAGGGCAACATGGGGGGAGAGGGACCATCTATTTGGGGGGGCAACATAGGGGGAGAGGGAATACACAGAGGGGGGGCATATATTATTAGGGGGTCACATAGAGTCAGGGCTACCCACTAAATGAGGGTGTAAAGGGGCCAATACAGAAGTGCAGTTTGTAAAGAGATTAGGATGGTGCCAGTGTGAGGAGCCTAATATGTCTGTCTGGCAGATTCCGTGGATTCGTGGCTCGGAGAAGTTCTCATAACGGCCCAGGACGGATGGAGAAGATGAAAAGGAAAGAACTCCGATCAGAAAAGACGTCCCCTGTGAGTCACCTGATATAACTGCACTGTAATGTATATGGTGTATAGAACCTGTGTAGAGCTGGGGCCACCTCTATATGACTGGATGAGGTGATTTAGTATACTGGATTTGGTCAGTAACAATATGGTGGTGATGGTTGTGGTTGTGGTGTGGCAGTAATGTTTCCTTCCTATATACTGGTATTACTGGTAATATTGGTCTCAGTATACAGGATTTGGTCGGTAACAGTATGGCGGTAATATGTACGGTGATAATACTTTCTCTTCCAATATGCTGGTGTTATTGGTAATATCTGTCTTGGTGTGTATATATATGTATATATATATACACACCAATAGCATCACTTGGTCGTGAAAGGGGGGGGGGCCCAAGTTGGCCTCTCGCACCAGGGCCCAGGAGACATTAGCTACACCCCTGCTCTATAGTATATATAATGTATACATATCAGTAATAATACCCTCCCTCTATAGTATATATAATGTATATATCAGTAATAAGACCCTCCCTCTGTAGTCTATATATAGGGGAATTTTATACTCACCGTAAATTCTCTTTCCTGTAGTCCGAAGCAGCAGCACATAATGGGGAAGATTCTATCTTCCTGCAATGATAGGACAGATGGTAACAAGCAATAAAGAGTTAATTGCCCCGCCTATAAGGCCCTATGCTGACCTCTAGCCTCCTTGTGTACTTCTAGCGATCTAGGAAAAACATAACCCAAAACACTCAAGGTATGCTGCATAAACTTTTATAGGGAGGGTTAGTTTGTGCTGCTGCTTCGGACTACAGGAAAGAGAATTTACGGTGAGTATAAAATTCCCCTTTCCCTTACGTCCTAAGCAGCAGCACATAATGGGGATAGAGCAAGATCACATAATGGGGGGAGAATCATACAGCAGCCATGAGAACCGCTTTACCAAGATTGGTTGCCCAGAGATTCTAATGTCCAAAAGTATAAGAAGACCACAATGCAGCCCACATCCAGAGAGCGCAGGCTCAAGGCTCCGCCCACAACCAGAGAGCACAGGATCAAGGCTCCGCCCACAACCAGAGAGCACGGTTGTAACGCTTCCTCGTTGGAGGAATTTTGACAAAAACAGGTAACTCAATCTGCGGAGTAATGTTGGATAAGGAAGGAACCTTAAGGGTAAAAGACAAAGTCCTGAAGGATAACAAGATCTGGTTCAGTGGCTCCTAATGTCTGAACATCCTCCTGCGTTTAGCAGATGTAACAGCTACTAGGAAGCACCTTGAGGGTCAGGTATTTTAATTCAACTAAAGATAAGAACTCAAAACGGAGCCGAGCAAGGTGATGAAGGACGAGTCCCGGATCCCACCTGGGAGTTGGATCCATTACAGTTGCTTTAATCCTTTGCGTAGCTTTAATAAATCTCTGTATTAGGGATTTATGGGACAGTCAGCTGTCTGGAAGAGCATAAAGAGCAGAGACATGTACTGTGACGGTCGCAGATTCAGCCCATTCTCAAACCCATCCTGGAGAAATCGGAGGATCGCCTTTATAGACAGTGATATGGGAGAAGTCCGATTCTTCACACCAGGATAGACAATGTCCTTCACCCTCAGGGACGTTCTCTTTGTGGGTTCTGCTCTTAATAGCAGAATCATGTTTACCACCAATTCTAAAAAGCCTCAGCTCATCAGGCCTGTCAATCTTCAGGCCGTCAATCATAGGTGGTCCAGACCCCGACACAATCTGCCCTTCTGTGACACTGAGGATTCTGGGGAAGTCTCCAAAATGGCCTCTTGGACACCTGTATCAGGAGAGAACAACCATGCCTTCTTGAGCTATTAGGAGTAATGAGGCAGGATTCTGTCTTGTCCTTACACGACCACTACGGGTTGTCGTCCCTAGCAGTTTTAGGGAGTAAAAACCACGTATTCTGGCGTTATCCGAAATGGCCATTAGGTCCACGTAAGGGTCGCCATAATCTCTGGTGATTGGCCAGACATAATCCGTCCTCATGGGGCAGTAGGTGAGGAATCTGGGGAAGTCTCCAAAATGTCCTTTTGGACATATTCATCGGGAGAGAACAACAATTACCACAATGACCTCTTGGGCCAATCTGTGGCTACCAGGATTAATGAGACGGATCCTGTATTGTTTTCTTACAAGACTTCTACTGATTGTTGTCCACAGTAGTTTTTAGGGAGTTAAAACCACGCATCCTGGTCTTACCCGAAATGGCCATGGGACCAATGGGTCGCTGTAATATCTGGCGATTCACTAGAACATCTCCTGGTCCTGAGACCATTCTTCTGTCAGGGTAATATCATGGCTTTAGCCTTTTACATTAAGGTATTGTGACTTCCCTTGTTGCTGGATAGATCTCTTGGTCCATGCAAAACAGCTTCTGCTTTTAACAGTAATGCTACTGATCACATGCAGCTCTGACGATCGATATGCACCACTGTAGATGTGTTACTTACTCCGATAGCTTCCCCATAGATGGATATGCACCACTGTAGATGTGTTACTTACTCCGATAGCTTCCCCATAGATGGATATGCAGCACTGTAGATGTGTTCTGGATCTTACTCCGATAGCTTCCCCATAGATGGATATGCACCACTGTAGATGGGTTCTGGCTCTTACTCCGATAGCTTCCCCATAGATGGATATGCACCACTGTAGATGTGTTACTTACTCCGATAGCTTCCCCATAGATGGATATGCACCACTGTAGATGGGTTCTGGATCTTACTCCGATAGCTTCCCCATAGATGGATATACACCACTGTAGATGTGTTACGTACTCCGATAGCTTCCCCATAGATGGATATGCACCACTGTAGATGTGTTACTTACTCCGATAGCTTCCCCATAGATGGATATACACCACTGTAGATGTGTTACTTACTCCGATAGCTTCCCCATAGATGGATATGCACCACTGTAGATGTGTTACTTACTCCGATAGCTTCCCTATAGATGGATATGCACCACTGTAGATGTGTTACTTACTCCGATAGCTTCCCCATAGATGGATATGCACCACTGTAGATGTGTTACTTACTCCGATAGCTTCCCCATAGATGGATATGCACCAATGTAGATGTGTTCTGGATCTTACTCCGATAGCTTCCCCATAGATGGATATGCACCACTGTAGATGTGTTACTTACTCCGATAGCTTCCCCATAGATGGATATGCACCACTGTAGATGTGTTACTTACTCCGATAGCTTCCCCATAGATGGATAGGCACCACTGTAGATGTGTTACTTACTCCGATAGCTTCCCCATAGATGGATATGCAGCACTGTAGATGTGTTCTGGATCTTACTCCGATAGCTTCCCCATAGATGGATATGCACCACTGTAGATGTGTTACTTACTCCGATAGCTTCCCCATAGATGGATATGCACCACTGTAGATGTGTTACTTACTCCGATAGCTTCCCCATAGATGGATATGCACCACTGTAGATGGGTTCTGGATCTTACTCCGATAGCTTCCCCATAGATGGATATACACCACTGTAGATGTGTTACTTACTCCGATAGCTTCCCCATAGATGGATATGCACCACTGTAGATGTGTTACTTACTCCGATAGCTTCCCTATAGATGGATATGCACCACTGTAGATGTGTTACTTACTCCGATAGCTTCCCCATAGATGGATATGCACCACTGTAGATGTGTTACTTACTCCGATAGCTTCCCCATAGATGGATATGCACCAATGTAGATGTGTTCTGGATCTTACTCCGATAGCTTCCCCATAGATGGATATGCACCACTGTAGATGTGTTACTTACTCCGATAGCTTCCCCATAGATGGATATGCACCACTGTAGATGTGTTACTTACTCCGATAGCTTCCCCATGGATGGATATGCACCACTGTAGATGTGTTACTTACTCCGATAGCTTCCCCATAGATGGATATGCTCCACTGTAGATGTGTTCTGGATCTTACTCCGATAGCTTCCCCATAGATGGATATGCGCCACTGTAGATGTGTTCTGGATCTTACTCCGATAGCTTCCCCATAGATGGATATGCATCACTGTAGATGTGTTACTTACTCCGATAGCTTCCCCATAGATGGATATGCACCACTGTAGATGAGTTCTGGATCTTACTCCGATAGCTTTCCCACAGATTGATGTGCTGAAGTGGACTGGAGCTCACTTACCGCACTCATCTCTCACATGTTGGATGACAGCCACTTCTGTTAGGAACAAAGTCTTCTTCGCCTGTCCCACCCTGTGTTAGATGGATCGGTGGTTGCCTCCACCCACTTTGAGGGCGAGATTGGTCTGCCACTGACTGAAGAAAATGTTGAGGCCCTTGTATCTGTGGGTATAAACCATAACCCAATGTAGGCTGTGTATTCTTTGGTCCCATACTGACAGCATCTGCTGCACGGGGATACATACGCCAACCTGCCGATTCAATTCGTTGCTTGCAGACGTCATGAGACCTGACAATCATCATTGGGTGAAGGGACACCAATTGGGGAGTTCTAGGAATCCTGACCCAGGAATGGTTACGGGTAGGTGAAAATATAGTAGTGTAAGTTTTTGACAATTAACAATCACTCGTGCAGGAAGGAGACAATGGTGATCTTGGATTCTCTCCAGATGGTGACTACAGCCGACATAACATAGAAGATTGTCCTATCTGCTTCCCTTCTTATCTTAGGATAGATATATGTATATACCAGGCCCGGCAGGTAACCTTAGTGAGTGTAAAGGGAGCTGAGGTGATCTCAAACAGAAGAGCTGTACACTGGAGATGCAAAGGAATATGCAGTCTTCTCTGTAGCCAGGTACATGTAGGTGTATACAGTCTTCTCTGTAGCCAGGTACATGCAGGTGTATGCAGTCTTCTCTGTAGCCAGGTACATGTAGGTATATGCAGTCTTCTCTGTAGCCAGGTACATGCAGGTGTATACAGTCTTCTCTGTAGCCAGGTACATGCAGTCTTCTCTGTAGCCAGGTACATGCAGGTGTATGCAGTCTTCTCTGTAGCCAGGTACATGCAGGTATATGCAGTCTTCTCTGTAGCCAGGTACATGCAGGTGTATACAGTCTTCTCTGTAGCCAGGTACATGCAGGTATATGCAGTCTTCTCTGTAGCCAGGTACATGCAGGTGTATACAGTCTTCTCTGTAGCCAGGTACATGCAGGTGTATGCAGTCTTCTCTGTAGCCAGGTACATCCAGGTGTATGCAGTCTTCTCTGTAGCCAGGTACATGCAGGTGTATGCAGTCTTCTCTGTAGCCAGGTATATGCAGTCTTCTCTGTAGCCAGGTACATGTAGGTGTATACAGTCTTCTCTGTAGCCAGGTACATCCAGGTGTATGCAGTCTTCTCTGTAGCCAGGTACATGCAGGTGTATACAGTCTTCTCTGTAGCCAGGTACATGCAGGTATATGCAGTCTTCTCTGTAGCCAGGTACATGCAGGTATATGCAGTCTTCTCTGTAGCCAGGTACATCCAGGTGTATGCAGTCTTCTCTGTAGCCAGGTACATGCAGGTGTATGCAGTCTTCTCTGTAGCCAGGTATATGCAGTCTTCTCTGTAGCCAGGTACATGCAGGTGTATGCAGTCTTCTCTGTAGCCAGGTACATGCAGGTGTATGCAGTCTTTTCTGTAGCCAGGTACATGCAGGTGTATGCAGTCTTCTCTGTAGCCAGGTACATGTAGGTGTATGCAGTCTTCTCTGTATCCAGGTACATGCAGGTGTATGCAGTCTTCTCTGTAGCCAGGTATATGCAGTCTTCTCTGTAGCCAGGTACATGTAGGTGTATACAGTCTTCTCTGTAGCCAGGTACATCCAGGTGTATGCAGTCTTCTCTGTAGCCAGGTACATGCAGGTGTATACAGTCTTCTCTGTAGCCAGGTACATGCAGGTATATGCAGTCTTCTCTGTAGCCAGGTACATGCAGGTATATGCAGTCTTCTCTGTAGCCAGGTACATCCAGGTGTATGCAGTCTTCTCTGTAGCCAGGTACATGCAGGTGTATGCAGTCTTCTCTGTAGCCAGGTATATGCAGTCTTCTCTGTAGCCAGGTACATGCAGGTGTATGCAGTCTTCTCTGTAGCCAGGTACATGCAGGTGTATGCAGTCTTTTCTGTAGCCAGGTACATGCAGGTGTATGCAGTCTTCTCTGTAGCCAGGTACATGTAGGTGTATGCAGTCTTCTCTGTAGCCAGGTACATGTAGGTATATGCAGTCTTCTCTGTAGCCAGGTACATGCAGGTGTATGCAATCTTCTCTGTAGCCAGGTACATGCAGGTGTATGCAATCTTCTCTGTAGCCAGGTACATGCAGGTGTATGCAATCTTCTCTGTAGCCAGGTACATGCAGGTGTATGCAGTTTTCTCTGTAGCCAGGTACATGCAGGTGTATGCAGTCTTCTCTGTAGCCAGGTACATGCAGGTGTATGCAGTCTTCTCTGTAGCCAGGTACATGTAGGTATATGCAGTCTTCTCTGTAGCCAGGTACATGCAGGTGTATGCAGTCTTCTCTGTAGCCAGGTACATGCAGGTGTATGCAGTCTTCTCTGTAGCCAGGTACATGCAGGTGTATGCAATCTTCTCTGTAGCCAGGTACATGCAGGTGTATGCAATCTTCTCTGTAGCCAGGTACATGCAGGTATATGCAGTCTTCTCTGTAGCCAGGTACATGCAGGTGTATGCAGTCTTCTCTGTAGCCAGGTATATGCAGTCTTCTCTGTAGCCAGGTACATGCAGGTGTATGCAGTCTTCTCTGTAGCCAGGTACATGCAGGTGTATGCAGTCTTCTCTGTAGCCAGGTACATGCAGGTGTATGCAGTCTTCTCTGTAGCCAGGTATATGCAGGTGTATGCAGTCTTCTCTGTAGCCAGGTACATGTAGGTATATGCAGTCTTCTCCGTAGCCAGGTACATGCAGGTGTATACAGTCTTCTCTGTAGCCAGGTACATGCAGGTGTATACAGTCTTCTCTGTAGCCAGGTACATGTAGGTGTATACAGTCTTCTCTGTAGCCAGGTACATGCAGGTGTATACAGTCTTCTCTGTAGCCAGGTACATGCAGGTACATGCAGTCTTCTCTGCAGCCAGGTACATGCAGGTGTATGCAGTCTTCTCTGTAGCCAGGTATATGCAGTCTTCTCTGCAGCCAGGTAGATGTAGGTATATGCAGTCTTCTCTGTAGCCAGGTACATGCAGGTGTATACAGTCTTCTCTGTAGCCAGGTACATGCAGGTGTATACAGTCTTCTCTGTAGCCAGGTACATGCAGGTACATGCAGTTTTCTCTGCAGCCAGGTACATGCAGGTGTATGCAGTCTTCTCTGTAGCCAGGTACATGCAGGTGTATGCAGTCTTCTCTGTAGCCAGGTACATGCAGGTGTATGCAGTCTTCTCTGTAGCCAGGTATATGCAGTCTTCTCTGTAGCCAGGTACATGCAGGTGTATGCAGTCTTCTCTGTAGCCAGGTACATGCAGGTGTATGCAGTCTTCTCTGTAGCCAGGTACACGCAGGTGTATGCAGTCTTCTCTGTAGCCAGGTATATGCAGGTGTATACAGTCTTCTCTGTAGCCAGGTACCTGTAGATATGAGTCTCTCACAACTAGCATGGTTAGTCTCCTCTAGGAGGGAGAACACAGAGCATATGTTCTCCATATGGAACCTTCTTTGCTTAGAACTGTAGATCTATGGACGTTCACCAACAACTTACCTTCTTTGGATCGGAAACTGTCAAGAATATGGCATCATAAGTAGGTATGAGCGAACCGAACCGTTACGAACCAGATTCGTTACGAACTTTCAAAAAGTTTGTGACGAAGTTGTGTGTCTAGACTGCAGAGAGAGAGAGAGGAGGTGTACGTTAGGCAGAGAGGGAAAACACAGATTACATATCAAAACATCTGGATAAGTACAGGGAGAGATAGAGAAGGAGTATATATTGTTTTTGAGAGAAGCCGGAGAGAGAAAGATAAAAAAAAAAAAAAAATCGCAAGATCCAGGGAAAGCTTGATAAGCCCATACATAGTGAGAGAGGCTGAGAAATCAAGAGTTCGGTAGAGAGAGGGATAGATAGCCATCTAACTCAAAAATCGTGATATCTAGGGAGAGATAAAAAAAAGAAATAGGGAGAGAAAAGTGAGAAGAGTCACTCAGGACACGTAGCATTGAACCAGCTACTGTTCTGTGACAGGGAGGAGACGCTAGACGTTGTTTGTGATCAGCTGTTGTAGATGACGCTAAATCAGCGCCTCACAAAAGCTGTCCGTTTGTGCTCTGCTGGTTGCCGTCAAACCCCTCTAACCACCCGCAACCAAAAAAGTTAAAAATAAAAAATAAAAATTGTTTTTTTGGGATAACCTGTAAATTTCTCCTTTGCTGGGTGCCTCCAACCCACAGAGCAATAGTCACTGAAACTTTCTGCCTTCTGCCCAATAGATTATTTCTTTTTCAAAATTTACACCCACCAAAGAACTATGTCCAAGCGTCCTACTTCCAGCACTTCCCAGGCAAGGACTGCAACGGCAGGCGGTGAGGGTAGGAGAAGCGGCAGCACCAGGCCCAGCGGCAGCCGGGGCAACAGGCGTGGCAGCAGGGTGCAGCTACCCCAGACACCCAGTGGTTCTGTAAGAACCACACAGCCAGCGGTTCCAGATTGGCTTACCCAATCCTCCACTTCCACCGCCCAAAGCTCCCAAACGAGGTCGGCTGGATCATCCGACACCACCCTTACATGGGAGGGTCAGCGAGAGTCCTCTGCCCCATCCCCTGTTATTACTATGCCACCCACCTCTGGGGCACCTTCTGCCAGGGAACTGTTGGCAAATCTTGATCTGCCTTTGGATTCTCTACCACTTTTTAGTGATGATGAGGAGGAGGATGAGGTAGTAGTCCACCAAAGGCAGCAGATGGAACGTGCAGAGACTGCAGAGGAGGTGGTGGCTGTAAGCCAGGGAGGGGCATCCGGTGCCACACCTGAGATCCTGTCCCAGCCACTGGAGGACAGTAGCAGTGGTGGTGATGATGATGTCGCTGATCGGACGTGGCGCCCCCAAGCACCATTATCCTCAGCGTCATCAGGGGAGGAAAGTGAGGTGCTACCGAAGCAGCAACATCCCACTGGTGCAAGGAAGCGAGGCACAAGAGGGAAGGGTAGAAGACAACCTACCAGGCAGAGTCCATTACCTCCAAGCCTTGGTCCTGAGAGGGGACCCTCAGGCAGCAGTGGCAGCCAACAGGCCGCAAGACCCCCCGTGACTGGCAGCAAACCACGGTCCTCTGTCGTCTGGCAGTTCTTTCGGCTGGGGACAGATAAGCACATCGCTCTGTGCCTGCTGTGCAACGAGAGGGTCAGTCGTGGCAGGGGTGATAATCTTGGGACAACATCCATGAGGAAGCACATGGAAAGGCAACACCAACAGGCCTGGAAAAACCGTGACCCCAATACCACCTCCTGTCAGGATGCACCATGCACTGCAGATCCCATCATGCAGCATCCTCTCACTGGAGCTCAGGCCTCGTCAGCCTCAGGTGCCAGCAGCAGCACAGTCTCACTGCCATGTACACCCCTAATGAGGCAGCAATCCCTGACCGAGTCCATGGGCAAACGTCAGGTGTACTGCAGCAGCCATCCCATGGCACAGAAACTGGCCGGACACCTGGTTAAGCTGCTGGTGCTTCAGTCCCTGCCATTTAATCTTGTGGACTCCCAGCCTTTCAGGGATTTCGTGGCGTGTGCGCACCCCAGATGGCGAGTCCCCAGCCGCCACTACTTCTCGAGCAAAGCTGTCCCATCACTGCACAGTTATGTGAAGAGAAAGGTTGGCGACTCATTGGGACTCTCGGTGTCCAAGACCGTGCACCTGGGTGCTGATGTCTGGTCCTCTAATTATGGGCAAGGCCAGTACATGGCAGTTACTGCCCATTGGGTCAACATCCTCCCAGGAGACCATCAGGAAGTTGGCCCATTCTTGCCACTGTCACCTCCCCGGTGCTTTAGGGGGCCAGCAGCGGGTAGCACAAGTTCTGCCTCCACCACCACTGCAGTCCAACCTGACACAGTGTCTTACCACCGATGACAGGCCCGCCGCTCTCAGGCTGTCCTCCATTTGGTGAGCCTGGGTCAACGAAGCCACAGTGGGTAGGAGCTCCTCCGGACCGTCAGGGAGGAGATAGCTGAATGGCTGACCCCACGTCGACTAACGGTGGGAAGTGTCGTAGCGGACAACGGGAGGAACATTGTCTCTGCAGTTCAGCGGGGAGGGCTGACTCATACACCTTGTATGACACATGTCATCAACCTCATAGTGCACAGGTTTCATCAGCGAGGATTCCCAGGCCACAACTCCAAGGCTGAACATCGCCTTGAGCCCAGAGCTGGATGAAGTGCAGATGGAGGTTGAGGAGGAGGAAGATGTCTACGCCCAGCCATTCCGCACCACCTGGCTTCTCTGCCTCTCCATCACAGGAGGAGATGGAGGATGAGGTGGTCTTTTTAATTATACTGGCCTGTAATCGATCAACTGCTGCCTCATCCTCCTCAAGTAGCCTCTCCTCCATAATACTGGCCTGGAATCGATCAACTGCTGCCTCATCCTCCTCAAGTAGCCTCTCCTCAATAATAGTGGCCTGGAATCGATCAACTGCTGCCTCATCCTCCTCAAGTAGCCTCTCCTCAATAATAGTGGCCTGGAATCGATCAACTGCTGCCTCATCCTCCTCAAGTAGCCTCTCCTTGATTATACTGGCCTGGAATCAATCAACTGCTGCCTCCTCCTGCTCTTCTAGTAGTCTCTTTTTAATTATAATGGCCTGTAATCGATCAACTGCTGCCTCCTCCTCAAGTAGCCTCTCCTCAATAATACTGCCCTGGAATCAATCAACTGCTGCCTCCTCCTCCTTAATTAGCCTCTCCTCCATAATACTGGCCTGGAATCAATCAACTGCTGCCTCCTCCTCATATAGCCTCTCCTCGATAATACTGGCCTGGAATCGATCAACTGCTGCCTGCTCCTTATCAAGTAGCCTCTCCTTGATAATCCTGGCCTGGAATCGATCAACTGCTGCCTCCTGCTCCTGAAGTAGTCTGGTTTTAATAATACTGGCCTAGAATCGATCAACTGCTGCCTCCTCCTCATATAGCCTCTCCTCGATAATACTGGCCTGGAATCAATCAACTGCTGCCTCCTCCTCCTTAATTAGCCTCTCCTCCATAATACTGGCCTGGAATCAATCAACTGCTGCCTCATCTTCCTCAAGTAGCCTCTCCTCCTTAATACTGGCCTGGAATCGATCAACTGCTGCCTCCTCCTGTTGCTCAACTTGTCTCTTCTCAACAATACTGGACTGAGAGGCGAGCAATCTACTGCTGCCTCCTCCTGGTTCTCGACTTGTCTCTTCTCAACAATACTGGCCTGGGTGCAATCAAGTGCTGCCGCATCCTCCTTGTAAACTTTTTTTTCCAATATTTTTTTTCACTTTTTTGGCACTTTCATTCACTATATTTTATTAATTGTATTCCTATTATTATTATTTTTTTTTCTCATTATTTTTGAAAAAAAAAATTCCCACTTTTTTATATTGTAATATCAACTGCAACTAAACAAAACTATACCCTATCACACTCCCACTATTGTAGCTGCAATTATTCAGCCATTAGAGCAAGGTTCATTTTCGGGTCGGACCGATCCGAAATTCACGAAAGTTCGCTGGATCGAACCGAACCGAACTTTTCAAAAGTTCGCTCATCCCTAATCATAAGGTAAACCCACAGTTGCTGCCAGAGAAGCTTTAGTCACAAGCTTCTTTGTCCCCATCCACAAGACCTCTGAGATGGACGATCCCTTTTAGTGACAGATCCATCATTTCTTCCAGTACCTTCCATGCTGGAAACTTCTATAGAATGGGGAACAATGGAGGATTTCCTTCTCCTTTTCAGACTGGGGCAGAGATTGTACCTTTCTGTAAGGAAGAGTCCTTCCTCAGAGTGTCCCCAATCCATTCAGGTGGATTCTCATGGTACATAGAGTATTATTAGAAAGAACATCCATCTCTGGCAAAGTCTAATGCTCCTCTCCAAGCGTGGAGGGGCCACGGACCAGGCAGCCAACTGTGGAGGGGCCACAGAGCAGGCAGCCAACTGTGGAGGGGCCACAGACCGGGCAGCCAACTGTGGAGGGGCCACGGACCGGGCAGCCAACTGTGGAGGGGCCACGGACCAGGCAGCCAACTGTGGAGGGGCCACGGACCAGGCAGCCAACTGTGGAGGGGCCACAGAGCAGGCAGCCAACTGTGGAGGGGCCACAGACCGGGCAGCCAACTGTGGAGGGGCCACGGACCGGGCAGCCAACTGTGGAGGGGCCACGGACCAGGCAGCCAACTGTGGAGGGGCCACGGATCGGGAAGCCAAATGTGGAGGGGCCACGAATCGGGAAGCCAAATGTGGAGGGGCCACGGATCGGGAAGCCAAATGTAAAGTGACACGCATACTCAGAAGCAAGCACTATAGCATCTTCTGTAATGGTTTACAATGAAGATACAATCTACAAACAAAAATAAATCCCACTGCCATCTGGATGTGGACTCTTGCAGGATACACACATAAGTGACTGAGCTTTCCCATAGGTTTCCTCACCCTGAGACTTTGGACATTAGATTCCTGCATTAAGTGAGATAAAATGATAATAAACCTGCACCAGGTAAAGAGGCAACAGACTGCTGTGTAGTGCAAGAAAACCAGATACCTCAGAGCAGCTGATACACAACTAGCAATTCTAAGGCTGTGTTCACACAATGCAGCCTCATTGTTTCAATAGCAGAACTAATGTAAGACAGCCACCAGGTATACTCGGTACACAACTAGAATGTCAGACTCGGTAGGCAGAAATAGTACGAGACAGTGAGCCCTGAAGCTAGACCCACCTTCTGACCCTACCTGCTTGCCGCAACGACCCTAAACGGTCGCGGACAACCACGGGGGCGGTCCCTATACTGATATAAGTGTAAACATGAAACAAAGACAGACAAACGAACACAATAGAGCGAAGTCAACAAGCCAAGTCAGTAACACACGGGCAGCGAGGTACAAAATCGAAAGACAAGCGGGAAGTCAGTAACAAGCAGAAGGTCAGAAAACGCAGCAACAACAGAGGAAGGATATGGCAGGGAAGGCAGAACCAGGATCAGGGGAGCTGGGACTAGAACAATCTAATGGGCAGCACATGAGTCTGATACTGGCTACATTTTATACTGGATCAGGAGTCCTGACCAGCCTCTCATTGGTCCGGCCTCCTGAATCCAAAGTCTGTGCAGCTGAGACACTGCAGGCTGAATGGCAGAGCGATCTGCCCCTCAGCCTGAGTGTGACCGCACTCAGCTGTGAGAGCTGGGCGGAAGCCGGCCGTGACACGAAGCCGCGGCGTCCCAGGTTGTCAGGGACGCCATCGGGTCTCCATGACGTCACGCGGCTCCGGCGGCTGATGCGGCGCTGAGTCCTAGCGCAGTCAGACGGGGCTGAGGCCGAGGAGGACGCCGCTGGATCCACGGCAGGTGGGTTGCTTACATAGAAACTCTAAAGTTGTGATCATACCCTGCAATATCTTCGTTTTACTATTTTACAAATAGCAGTACTATACATGTAGCAACTCTAGGCGTGTGTACACACAATGCTGTTTCATAGCCTCAATGCAACATTAAATATCAGTAACCGTGCTAGAAAAGACCCCAGATGCTCAATACACAACCAGGAACTTTAGGGTTGTGTTCATACAATGCAGTCTCAGAACTTCACGGCATCATACAAAAGCAGAGCTATAGCTGACATGTAAGGTGCAATCAATACACCACTAGCAATCCTAGGGTTGTGTTCACACAACGAAGTTTCATAACTTTACTGCCTCATTCAATAGCAGTACTGAATGAAACATCAGGTGTAATAAAAAATAGCAACTCTAGGCTTGTGTTCACACAGTGCATCCTTCAATCGCAGAACTAGAGCAAGGAATCCCACTCAGGTGTAATGAATCACGCATCAGGTGTCACCAATACACACCTAGCAAATCTAGGGTTGTGTACACACAATCCATCTTTCCACAGCAGTGCTAGAGCAAGGAATCAGACATCAGGTGCAATAACAGCAACTCTAGGCTTGTGTTCACACAATGCATCCTTCCACAGCAGAACTGGAGCAAGGAATCATTTTTCACCTAGCAACTCTGGGCTTGTGTTCACACACTGCAGTCTCACAGCTTCACTGCATCCTTCAATCGCAGTACTAGAGCCAGGAATCACACTCAGGTGTAATGAATCACGTATCAGGTGTCACCAATACACACCTAGCAAATCTAGGGTTGTGTACACACAATGCAGTTTCATAGCTTCAATGCAACAAGAAAAAGCAGTGTCAGTGTAAGAAAGACACCAGGTGCAACCAATACACAACCAGCAACTAGTGCAAGAAATCAGCAACCAGGTGCACAAACAGCTCAGTGACCGCACAACTAACAGCTCTATCTAATGGTGCGTTTACACGAAACGATTATCGTACAAATTTGCACAATAACGATCGAATTCGAACGATAATTGTACGTGTAAACGCAGCGAACGATCATACGACGAACGATACATCGCGCATTTTGATCTTTCAACATGTTATCAAATCGTCGATCGTCGTTCGCAAAAAATTCGCAAATCGTTCCATGTGAACAGTCATTCGCCGATTTAACCAATGTGTGAGATAGGCTTAAGTGTTCGCAAAACGATCGCACAACGAATTTTCCGTACAATATATCGTACCGTCTAAACGCTGCTCGTTATGAAAAAAAAAACGTTACTCCGACATCGTTAATCGTACGATCGGGCCAATTATCGTTACGTGTAAACGCAGCATAAGGCTGCATACACATATAGCAGATCCATAGCTGTCACTGTATTATTACATAGCAGGACCCAGACCACATGATCACATAGCGGAACTGTCTCACAGAGCTCGCACAGGCAAAAAAATAAAAATAAAAAATAAATTATAAACTATTATAAATCTCATGAAATTTATACCCATTAGCCTGCACACAGGCCTCCTGCCATACAGGTCAGGCTTCCAGGCAGAGAGCCCGCACAGGCACCATACAGCTCCTCACAGAAGAGGCCGTATGACTAGGACTTACCTCTCTGAAGAGCGAGGACAGACACCAGGAAGCGGCGTCCTGTCTGAGCAGCGCCATGGTTAGCAGCCACGTGCAGCCCGGCAGCGGATGGCGCCATAATACTTAATGACCAGAGCATAGAAGCTGAGCGATCACTGAGATGGCGGCATAATACTTACTGACCAGAGCATAGAAGCTGAGCGATCACTGAGATGGCGGCTG
The DNA here is from genome assembly GCF_027789765.1 of Dendropsophus ebraccatus. Taxonomy (NCBI): domain Eukaryota; kingdom Metazoa; phylum Chordata; class Amphibia; order Anura; family Hylidae; genus Dendropsophus; species Dendropsophus ebraccatus. Next base: position 170,333,963 of record NC_091457.1, read on the forward strand.
CTTCCATAAGAAAAATAAAATCTTTGCTCTGTACACAACAAAGCAGGATAAAAAACAAAATACATATACAAAAAACTCTCCCTCTCCACACGACCATGTGGAAAAGAAGAATTATTGGAAGGAGAGAAGAGAAACACACATAGGCCTGAGCCTGCTCCTATCCTACCACCACCTGTCCCACAGGACACACATAGGCCTGAGCCTGCTCCTATCCTACCACCTGTCCTACAGGACACACATAGGCCTGAGCCTGCTCTCCTCCTACCACCTGTCCTACAGGACACACATAGGCCTGAGCCTGCTCTCCTCCTACCACCTGTCCTACAGGACACACATAGGCCTGAGCCTGCTCCTATCCTACCACCTGTCCTACAGGACACACATAGGCCTGAGCCTGCTCCTATCCTCCTACCACCTGTCCTACAGGACACACATAGGCCTGAGCCTGCTCCTATCCTACTACCTGTCCCACAGGACACACATAGGCCTGAGCCTGCTCTCCTACCACCTGTCCTACAGGACACACATAGGCCTGAGCCTGCTCTCCTCCTACCACCTGTCCTACAGGACACACATAGGCCTGAGCCTGCTCCTATCCTACCACCTGTCCTACAGGACACACATAGGCCTGAGCCTGCTCTCCTACCACCTGTCCTACAGGACACACATAGGCCTGAGCCTGCTCTCCTCCTACCACCTGTCCTACAGAAGGACACACATAGGCCTGAGCCTGCTCTCCTCCTACCACCTGTCCTACAGGACACACATAGGCCTGAGCCTGCTCTCCTCCTACCACCTGTCCTACAGGACACACATAGGCCTGAGCCTGCTCTCCTCCTACCACCTGTCCTACAGGACACACATAGGCCTGAGCCTGCTCTCCTCCTACCACCTGTCCTACAGAAGGACACACATAGGCCTGAGCCTGCTCCTATCCTACCACCTGTCCTACAGGACACACATAGGCCTCAGCCTGCTCTCCTCCTACCACCTGTCCCACAGGACACACATAGGCCTGAGCCTGCTCTCCTCCTACCACCTGTCCTACAGGACACACATAGGCCTGAGCCTGCTCTCCTCCTACTACCTGTCCTACAGGACACACATAGGCCTGAGCCTGCTCTCCTCCTACCACCTGTCCCACAGGACACACATAGGCCTGAGCCTGCTCTCCTCCTACCACCTGTCCTACAGGACACACATAGGCCTGAGCCTGCTCTCCTCCTACCACCTGTCCTACAGGACACACATAGGCCTGAGCCTGCTCTCCTCCTACCACCTGTCCTACAGGACACACATAGGCCTGAGCCTGCTCTCCTCCTACCACCTGTCCTACAGGACACACATAGGCCTGAGCCTGCTCTCCCTCCACCACCTGTCCTACAGGACACACATAGGCCTGAGCCTGCTCTCCTCCTACCACCTGTCCCACAGAAGGACACACATAGGCCTGAGCCTGCTCCTATCCTACCACCTGTCCTACAGGACACACATAGGCCTGAGCCTCCTCTCCTCCTACCACCTGTCCTACAGGACACACATAGGCCTGAGCCTGCTCTCCTCCTACCACCTGTCCTACAGGACACACATAGGCCTGAGCCTGCTCTCCTCCTACCACCTGTCCTACAGGACACACATAGGCCTGAGCCTGCTCTCCTACCACCTGTCTCACAGGACACACATAGGCCTGAGCCTGCTCTCCTCCCACCTGTCCTACAGGACACACATAGGCCTGAGCCTGCTCTCCTCCTACCACCTGTCCTACAGGACACACATAGGCCTGAGCCTGCTCTCCTCCTACCACCTGTCCCACAGGACACACATAGGCCTGAGCCTGCTCTCCTCCTACCACCTGTCCTACAGAAGGACACACATAGGCCTGAGCCTGCTCTCCTCCTACCACCTGTCCCACAGAAGGACACACATAGGCCTGAGCCTGCTCTCCTCCTACCACCTGTCCTACAGGACACACATAGGCCTGAGCCTGCTCTCCTCCTACCACCTGTCCTACAGGACACACATAGGCCTGAGCCTGCTCTCCTCCTACCACCTGTCCTACAGGACACACATAGGCCTGAGCCTGCTCTCCTCCTACCACCTGTCCTACAGGACACACATAGGCCTGAGCCTGCTCTCCTCCTACCACCTGTCCCACAGAAGGACACACATAGGCCTGAGCCTGCTCTCCTACCACCACCTGTCCCACAGGACACACATAGTCCTGAGCCTGCTCTCCTCCTACCACCTGTCCCACAGGACACATATAGGCCTGAGCCTGCTTTCCTACCACCTGTCCCACAGGACACACATAGGCCTGAGCCTGCTCTCCTCCTACCACCTGTCCTACAGGACACACATAGGCCTGAGCCTGCTCTCCTCCTACCACCTGTCCTACAGGACACACATAGGCCTGAGCCTGCTCTCCTCCTACCACCTGTCCTACAGGACACACATAGGCCTGAGCCTGCTCTCCTCCTACCACCTGTCCTACAGGACACACATAGGCCTGAGCCTGCTCTCCTCCTACCACCTGTCCTACAGGACACACATAGGCCTGAGCCTGCTCTCCTCCTACCACCTGTCCTACAGGACACACATAGGCCTGAGCCTGCTCTCCTCCTACCACCTGTCCTACAGGACACACATAGGCCTGAGCCTGCTCTCCTCCTACCACCTGTCCTACAGGACACACATAGGCCTGAGCCTGCTCTCCTCCTACCACCTGTCCTACAGGACACACATAGGCCTGAGCCTGCTCTCCTCCTACCACCTGTCCTACAGGACACACATAGGCCTGAGCCTGCTCTCCTCCTACCACCTGTCCTACAGGACACACATAGGCCTGAGCCTGCTCTCCTCCTACCACCTGTCCTACAGAAGGACACACATAGGCCTGAGCCTGCTCTCCTCCTACCACCTGTCCTACAGGACACACATAGGCCTGAGCCTGCTCTCCTCCTACCACCTGTCCTACAGGACACACATAGGCCTGAGCCTCCTCTCCTCCTACCACCTGTCCTACAGGACACACATAGGCCTGAGCCTGCTCTCCTCCTACCACCTGTCCTACAGGACACACATAGGCCTGAGCCTGCTCTCCTCCTACCACCTGTCCTACAGGACACACATAGGCCTGAGCCTGCTCTCCTCCTACCACCTGTCCCACAGGACACACATAGGCCTGAGCCTGCTCTCCTCCTACCACCTGTCCCACAGGACACACATAGGCCTGAGCCTGCTCTCCTCCCACCACCCGTCCCACAGGACACACATAGGCCTGAGCCTGCTCTCCTCCTACCACCTGTCCCACAGGACACACATAGGCCTAAGCCTGCTCTCCTCCTACCACCCGTCCCACAGGACACACATAGGCCTGAGCCTGCTCTCCTCCTACCACCTGTCCTACAGGACACACATAGGCCTGAGCCTGCTCTCCTCCTACCACCTGTCCTACAGAAGGGCACACATAGGCCTGAGCCTGCTCTCCTCCTACCACCTGTCCCACAGAAGGACACACATAGGCCTGAGCCTGCTCCTATCCTACCACCTGTCCTACAGGACACACATAGGCCTGAGCCTGCTCTCCTCCTACCACCTGTCCTACAGAAGGACACACATAGGCCTGAGCCTGCTCTCCTCCTACCACCTGTCCTACAGGACACACATAGGCCTGAGCCTGCTCTCCTCCTACCACCTGTCCTACAGGACACACATAGGCCTGAGCCTGCTCTCCTCCTACCACCTGTCCTACAGGACACACATAGGCCTGAGCCTGCTCTCCTCCTACCACCTGTCCCACAGAAGGACAGAAAAAAACACAAGGAGGCTGGGTCAGCATAGCCTTATAGGCGGGGAAATTAACTCTTTATTGCTTGTTACCATCTGTCCTATCATTGCAGGAAGATAGAATCTTCCCCATTATGTGCTGCTGCTTAGGACGTAAGGGAAATATATATATATATCAGTAATAAGACCCCCCCCCCTCTATAGTATCTTTAATGTATATATATATATCAGTAATAAGACCCTCTCTCTATAGTCTATATATATATATATATATATATATATATATATATATATATACACATATATATCAGTAATAAGCCCCTCCCTCTATATATATATATATATATATATATCTCAGTAGTAAGACCCCCCCTCTATAGTATCTATAATGTATATAGATCAGTAATAAGCCCCTCCCTCTATAGTATATATATATATATATATATCAGTAATAAGCCCCTCCCTCTATAGTATACATCTCTTCTCAGACTCCTTATGCTGTATAGTGGAGCCGGCGCCATGTAAAGAGGTTTTATAAGGACACCGTCTGCAATGAGCAGCGAGTTCGGTGGGATTTGTAATAATATCTGTAGCTGCGCAGATCCTGATGGGCTGTGTCATGTATAATGCAGGATCTGCGCTGAAATATGTTAAGCGAAAAGCAGCGACATCTCTCCCAGGCTCCTGAGTGATTTCTCTCCTGCCATTAGGCCGGCGTTTACTCAGACTGCTGCGTTATTATCAGCTTCATCATCATTTCTATTCGTTTTATCACAGTCTCTAGTAGGTTGAAAGGGTCGGCACTATTCAATATAAATTAGCCAAGCACGCCAACATATATATGCTCCTAGTAATAAGTCCGCTGTATATGGTGCAGAAACTCCAGACCAGACAAAGTAGCTATAGACCATTCACAAATGGAGAAAAGGAAAGTCTGAATGCACTCACCATGTGATGATTACAGCTGTTTCACGCCCACTGATCGGCGCTTCTTCAGATCCCGCCCCCTCGGTCACATTACTTCATATACACATGAATCGTGACGTGTCCGGATGCGGGGCGTTCCAAAAAAAGATAGATGAAAAATTAACCAAACTTCAGAGCGAAGTAAAAGAACAAAAAAAGGAGAAGTTCTTCCGGGACAAAGTTGATTACATGACGGGAAGCGCATCTGAGAAAAAAAAAAGAAAAAGATCTTACAACAATTACAATAAACGTGACTATAACAAAAAGAAAATAACTAGCGATTACTGGACAACTGAGTCTGATCCGTCCTCCAATGATGAAAAACAAACACAAAAAAACTGGTGAAAATAATCCCAGAAACAACTGGAGACAAAAACAATACCAAAGGAACATGTCCCTTAGGAAAAGAAAAACGATGGAAAAGAAAGAGATGGAAGAGGAAGAAGAAGCAAGAAGAACCGGGACAAAACGGAAGCAAGTGTGGTGGAAAAAATAGACAATGTGAAAGAGAGTCAAGAAATGGACCCCCCCCCCCCCCCCAGGTAGTGAATTTGACTAACTTAGAACTAAGTGAACCCGTCCTTTCTGTTTTAAACAAGGGACTTAATTTTTGTTTGGCTTAAGAATTTAATATGGTTGATTTTCAAATAGATAGGTTCAAGTGCATAGGGAAACTTAATTTAAAAAAGTTTTTTTCTTGCAGTGCAATCCCTAACAAAAAAGAGATCCTAAAGAAGGTGATCAGCCAGTGGAGATTGGATCTCTGGGTTTCTACCGATCAGGGGTCGAGAGCGAACAGGATAGACGGGAGCTCACTGCCTTGCTCGATCTTGCCGATAGTAATGAAATAAACAGTAATACTAACGAATTTCACATTTTTTCAGGCAGCATAAAAAATACTTTTTCTCCCCAAGTGAACCAGGGCAGCAATCTCAAATTATTCCAACACAAAGTGATTGAGCAGGTAAGAGCCCTTCTATAGCCACAAGACCCCGCTAACATTACACCTCAGGAAAGAAAAGCATTAAAATGACAACATGATGAGATAATATGTAAAAAGGCTGACAAGGGCGGTAATTTAGTCGTGATCTGGAAAAAAGATTATGAATTGGAGGGGTGACACAAATACATATACTAAATTGAAAGAAAATCCTACCCCTAAAACGCAAAAAAAATTACAAACCCTGTTACGTACCTATGTAGAGAAAAATGTGCTATCTAAAAATAATAATCTAAAAACGATTCCGCCATAAATTCAGTAACTGAAGAGACACACAGTGGCCAGAGGGGGCGTTATTGGGCGCAATAGATGCGGAAAGTTTATATACACATATACCGCACCAAAAAGGAGTAGCTGTAGTACGCCACCTACCAGAACAGGTTGAGAAAAGTAAAGAATTTGTGGACGTTGTCTGTGATGCTCTGTTCTTCATCCTACAAAACCATTGTTTTCAATTTGATGATGAATGGTACATGCAGGGCGAGGGTACAGCGATAAAGGTAGATGAAAATAACAAAAAACGGATCACTTTAAGCTACCGTAACCCCACGGCATCCAATGCCATACTGCACCATTCCAGCTATCACCTATCGCACACAAAGACAGCCGTTCCTTACGGCCAATATCTTTGTCTGCGGAGGATAAACAGTTCTGACACTACATACACTGAACAGCCAAAGAACTAACCATGCGTCTTTCACGAAGGGGATACCCACTTGACCGCCTACAAAAAGCCAATGAAAAAGCATATAGTAAAAAACAACAGGACTTACTCAGCTCAAAAAGTTGTCAAAAAAGAAAAGAAAAAATAGCAGATGGAAAACCACGTTTAGTATTTTCTTTTAAATATAGCCCCACAGCAGATGTAATACACAAAGCGATAATGGATAATTGGTATATAATACATCATGACCCTATATTTGAAAAGTTTTACACCAGTAAACCTATGATAACATTCATACTAAGAACATAAGTGACATCATAGTCCGCAGCAAGTATTCTGGCAGAGAAACTAATAAATCGGCCAATTGGCTAAGTAATACACTGACGGCAATCATAAATGTGGCAACTGCCAATGGTGCCCTTTTCTCGAACAATGTAAAGTAGTGAATTTGGGAGGTTACACCCGCAAAATACAAGATATGATCTGTTGTAAAACCAAATATGTTGTATATGCCGTGACCTCTATGTGCGGCATGTACTACATAGGGAAAACCATTCGCCCTATGAAGAAGCGGTTTAGCGAGCACGTCAGATCCTTGCGCACAGGACAGGGAGCTCCATAAATACGACACATGGAGGCAATATAAAAGATGTAAAATATATGGGGCAGCAGCGCGTCCAAGGCAAAGGGGGAGGAGACACTAATAAAGAGTTACTCCAATGTGAAGCATGTTGGATATTAGCTACAATGCGCAGAGTCATATAGGTCTAAATGACCGTATTGACCTCACCATGTTCTTATAAACGCATATATAAGATATATTTATTATTCTTGTTTTTAATTATATATTGTAACGCCCAACATCCGGACACATCACGATTCATGTGTATATGAAGTAACGTGACCGAAGGGGCGGGATCTGAAGAAGCGCCGATCAGTGGGCGTGAAACAGCTGTAATCATCAGTGGAGGGTGTTTGGCGTCTTCCGCCTGCAGGAATCATGGTTTAGAGCACTTGGCTCAAATAAAGAAACAGTTTAACATGGTGAGTGCATTCAGACTTTCCTTTTCTACATTTGTGAATGGTCTATTAGTTTTATGTTACTATAATATGAGTGAGACTTAAAGGAGAAGTACAATCTCAGTACAGAGGACAGGGCCTCACTGGGAGAGACAAAGAATAGTCACTCACCTTGTCTGTGTATGGAGGACGGGGCCTCACTGGGGGAGAAGAAGTGTAGTCACTCACCTTGTCTGTGTACGGAGGATAGGGCCTCACTGGGGGAGAAGAAGTATAGTCACTCACCTTGTCTGTGTACGGAGGATAGGGCCTCACTGGGGGAGAAGAAGTATAGTCAATCACCTTGTCTGTGTACGGAGGATAGGGCCTCACTGGGGAAGAAGAAGTATAGTCAATCACCTTGTCTGTGTACGGAGGACGGGGCCTCACTGGGGGAGAAGAAGTATAGTCACTCACCTTGTCTGTGTACGGAGGATAGGGCCTCACTGGGGGAGAAGAAGTATAGTCACTCACCTTGTCTGTGTACGGAGGATAGGGCCTCACTGGGGGAGAAGAAGTATAGTCACTCACCTTGTATGTGTAAGGAGGACGGGACCTCACTGGGGGAGAAGAAGTATAGTCACTCACCTTGTCTGTGTACGGAGGATAGGGCCTCACTGGGGGAGAAGTATAGTCAATCACCTTGTCTGTGTACGGAGGACGGGGCCTCACTGGGGGAGAAGTATAGTCACTCACCTTGTCTGTGTACGGAGGATAGGGCCTCACTGGGGGAGAAGAAGTATAGTCACTCACCTTGTCTGTGTACGGAGGACGGGGCCTCACTGGGGGAGAAGAAGTATAGTCACTCACCTTGTCTGTGTACGGAGGACGAAGCCTCACTGGGGGAGAAGAAGTACAGTCACTCACCTTGTCTGTGTATGGAGGAAGGGGCCTCATTGGGGAAGAAGAAATATAGTCACTCACCTTGTCTGTGTATGGAGGACGGAGCCTCACTGGGGGAGAAGTATAGTCACTCACCTTGTCTGTGTACGGAGGATGGAGCCACACTGGGGGAGAAGAAGTATAGTCACTCACCTTGTCTGTGTATGGAGGATAGGGCCTCACTGGGGGAGAAGTATAGTCAATCACCTTGTCTGTGTACGGAGGACGGGGCCTCACTGGGGGAGAAGTATAGTCACTCACCTTGTCTGTGTACGGAGGACGGGGCCTCACTGGGGGAGAAGAAGTATAGTCACTCGCCTTGTCTGTGTATGGAGGACGGAGCCTCACTGGGGGAGAAGTATAGTCACTCACCTTGTCTGTGTACGGAGGACGGGACCTCACTGGGGGAGAAGAAGTATAGTCACTCACCTTGTCTGTGTACGGAGGACGGAGCCTCACTGGGGGAGAAGAAATATAGTCACTCACCTTGTCTGTGTATGGAGGACGGAGCCTCACTGGGGGAGAAGTATAGTCACTCACCTTGTCTGTGTACGGAGGATAGGGCCTCACTGGTGGAGAAGTATAGTCACTTACCTTGTCTGTGTACGGAGGACGGAGCCTCACTGGGGGAGAAGAAGTATAGTCACTCACCTTGTCTGTGTATGGAGGAAGGGGCCTCACTGGGGGAGAAGAAATATAGTCACTCACCTTGTCTGTGTATGGAGGACAGAGCCTCACTGGTGGAGAAGTATAGTCACTCAGCTTGTCTGTGTACGGAGGATGGAGCCTCACTGGGGGAGAAGAAGTATAGTCACTCACCTTGTCTGTGTAAGGAGGACGGAGCCTCACTGGGGGAGAAGAAGTATAGTCACTCGCCTTGTTTCTGTATGGAGCGGTTCTCACTGAGGGATGGAGGTTGTTGTATCCGGTATTACATGGCTCCATCCATCCTCCCTTCTATATGCTGCAGTCGTCCTGTGCCCTCTGCAGTAAAACCCCCAAAGTATAACACCCTCCCCCCCATGCCTCACGGTTGGACTGTGTTCTTGGAGTTGTATCATCCTTTTTTTTCCTCCAAACACAGTGGATTTGATACCAAAATTTCTATTCTGGTTTCCTCTGACCACAAGACCTTCTCCCATGTCTCCACTATCGTACTCTATAACCCTTAGCCACTCCAAAACATTATTGTACGTCTCGGCGCGTCCTGTTACATCGGGCGACCCTCGGTTACTCCTTGTAGCAGAAGGCAGTCACCTTATGCTGGTACGGCCCAGTCACCATGTCACCATGAATTAATCCCTTAGATTCCAATTTTTAAACGTGAAAGCGAGCTCTAAGGGGCTTACAATTCAGTATCTAGTGGTCTTGTGAACAGGAGGGTCTGGTCCTCCTCCCGGCCCCGATCTTCAATGGATCCTCAGGCCGCAAGCCTCATGCTTCTATGTGCGGGCTTTGTGCCTGATCAACTGATAGGACGGGGAATCAGGATTATTATTATTTATATTAGGCTCCTAATTCCAGAGCACAATACAAGCCATAGGGGGTAACAAACAGGAACAATACAAACAGGGCTAACATAGGGAGAGAGGAGCCTGCCCGCCAGGTATTACATAGGGAGAGGGGAGCCTGCCCGCCAGGGATTACATAGGGAGAGAGGAGCCTGCCCGCCAGGTATTACATAGGGAGAGAGGAGCCTGCCCGCTAGGTATTACATAGGGAGAGAGGACCCTGCCCGCCAGGTATTACATAGGGAGAGAGGAGCCTGCCCGCCAGGGATTACATAGGGAGAGAGGAGCCTGCCCGCCAGGTATTACATAGGGAGAGAGGAGCCTGCCCGCCAGGGATTACATAGGGAGAGAGGACCCTGCCCGCCAGGTATTACATAGGGAGAGAGGACCCTGCCCGCCAGGTATTACATAGGGAGAGAGGACCCTGCCCGCCAGGTATTACATAGGGAGAGAGGACCCTGCCCGCCAGGTATTACATAGGGAGAGAGGAGCCTGCCCGCCAGGTATTACATAGAGAGAGAGGAGCCTGCCCGCCAGGTATTACATAGGGAGAGAGGAGCCTGCCCCCCAGGTATTACATAGGGAGAGAGGAGCCTGCCCGCCAGGGATTACATAGGGAGAGAGGAGCCTGCCCGCCAGGGATTACATAGTGAGAGAGGAGACTGCGCGCCAGGTATTAGGGAGAGAGGAGCCTGCCCGCCAGGTATTACATAGGGAGAGAGGAGCCTGCCCGCCAGGTATTACATAGGGAGAGAGGAGCCTGCCCGCCAGGTATTACATAGGGAGAGAGGAGCCTGCCCGCCAGGTATTACATAGGGAGAGAGGAGCCTGCCCGCCAGGTATTACATAGGGAGAGAGGAGCCTGCCCGCCAGGTATTACATAGGGAGAGAGGAGCCTGCCCGCCAGGTATTATATAGAGAGAGAGGAGCCTGCCTGCCAGGTATTACATAGGGAGAGAGGAGCCTGCCCGCCAGGTATTACATAGGGAGAGAGGAGCCTGCCCGCCAGGTATTACATAGGGAGAGAGGAGCCTGCCCGCCAGGTATTACATAGGGAGAGAGGAGCCTGCCCGCCAGGTATTACATAGGGAGAGAGGAGCCTGCCCGCCAGGTATTACATAGGGAGAGAGGAGCCTGCCCGCCAGGTATTACATAGGGAGAGAGGAGCCTGCCCGCCAGGTATTACATAGGGAGAGAGGAGCCTGCCCACCAGGTATTATATAGAGAGAGAGGAGCCTGCCTGCCAGGTATTACATAGGGAGAGAGGAGCCTGCCCGCCAGGTATTACATAGGGAGAGAGGAGCCTGCCCGCCAGGTATTACATAGGAAGAGAGGAGCCTGCCCGCCAGGTATTACATAGGGAGAGAGGAGCCTGCCCGCCAGGGGTTACATAGGGAGAGAGGAGCCTGCCCCCCAGGTATTACATAGGGAGAGAGGAGCCTGCCCGCCAGGGATTACATAGGGAGAGAGGAGCCTGCCCGCCAGGTATTACATAGGGAGAGAGGAGCCTGCCCGCAAGGTATTACATAGGGAGAGAGGAGCCTGCCCACCAGGGCTTACATAGGGAGAGAGGAGCCTGCCCGCCAGGTATTACATAGGGAGAGAGGAGCCTGCCCGCCATGTATTACATAGGGAGAGAGGAGCCTGCCCGCCAGGTATTACATAGGAAGAGAGGAGCCTGCCCGCCAGGTATTACATAGGGAGAGAGGAGCCTGCCCGCCAGGGGTTACATAGGGAGAGAGGAGCCTGCCCCCCAGGTATTACATAGGGAGAGAGGAGCCTGCCCGCCAGGGATTACATAGGGAGAGAGGAGCCTGCCCGCCAGGTATTACATAGGGAGAGAGGAGCCTGCCCGCAAGGTATTACATAGGGAGAGAGGAGCCTGCCCACCAGGGCTTACATAGGGAGAGAGGAGCCTGCCCGCCAGGTATTACATAGGGAGAGAGGAGCCTGCCCGCCATGTATTACATAGGGAGAGAGAAGCCTGCCCGCCAGGTATTACATAGGGAGAGAGGAGCCTGCCCGCCAGGTATTACATAGAGAGAGAGGAGCCTGCCCGCCAGGTATTACATAGGGAGAGAGGAGCCTGCCTGCCAGGTATTACATAGGGAGAGAGGAGCCTGCCCGCCAGGTATTACATAGAGAGAGAGGAGCCTGCCCGCCAGGTATTACATAGGGAGAGAGGAGCCTGCCCGCCAGGTATTACATAGAGAGAGAGGAGCCTGCCCGCCAGGTATTACATAGGGAGAGAGGAGCCTGCCCGCCAGGTATTACATAGGAAGAGAGGAGCCTGCCCGCCAGGTATTACATAGGGAGAGAGGAGCCTGCCCGCCAGGTATTACATAGGGAGAGAGGAGCCTGCCCGCCAGGTATTACATAGGGAGAGAGGAGCCTGCCCGCCAGGTATTACATAGGGAGAGAGGAGCCTGCCCGCCAGGTATTACATAGGGAGAGAGGAGCCTGCCCGCCAGGTATTACATAGGGAGAGAGGAGCCTGCCCGCCAGGTATTACATAGGGAGAGAGGAGCCTGCCTGCCAGGTATTATATAGGGAGAGAGGAGCCTGCCCGCCAGGTATTACATAGGGAGAGAGGACCCTGCCCACCAGCTATTACATAGAGAGAGAGGAGCCTGCCCGCCAGGTATTACATAGGGAGAGAGGAGCCTGCCTGCCAGGTATTACATAGGGAGAGAGGAGCCTGCCCGCCAGGTATTACATAGAGAGAGAGGAGCCTGCCCGCCAGGTATTACATAGGGAGAGAGGAGCCTGCCCGCCAGGTATTACATAGAGAGAGAGGAGCCTGCCCGCCAGGTATTACATAGGGAGAGAGGAGCCTGCCCGCCAGGTATTACATAGGTAGAGAGGAGCCTGCCCGCCAGGTATTACATAGGGAGAGAGGAGCCTGCCCGCCAGGTATTACATAGGGAGAGAGGAGCCTGCCCGCCAGGTATTACATAGGGAGAGAGGAGCCTGCCCGCCAGGTATTACATAGGGAGAGAGGAGCCTGCCCGCCAGGTATTACATAGGGAGAGAGGAGCCTGCCCGCCAGGTATTACATAGGGAGAGAGGAGCCTGCCCGCCAGGTATTACATAGGGAGAGAGGAGCCTGCCTGCCAGGTATTATATAGGGAGAGAGGAGCCTGCCCGCCAGGTATTACATAGGGAGAGAGGACCCTGCCCACCAGCTATTACATAGGGAGTGAGGAGCCTGCCCGCCAGGCAGGGGCGGGCTGGGTCGGGGGTCAGGGGGGCACATGCCCCCCGGGCCGGTCTTCCCCCAGTTGTCAGGGCCGCATGGCGGCTGACAGCTGGCTGGAGTCCTCAGTGCCCCGCCTCCCCTGCTTACAGCCCCGCCCTCTTCTGTCATATTTACCTGTGGCTGTGCTGTGGATCCGGACTGTGATGGAAGCGCCGCTGAAGCCCCGCCCCCTCCATGACGTTAAGCCCCGCCCCCTTTATGGCCATTATGCAGATAAGCCTAAGAGGCTTATGGTAAAAAGCAAACTGCTGTAGGCAGTATCTTCCTCCGGCCACCAGAGGCCGCTCTCTCCTCCCAGCTCGTTCTCCTGTGTCTGGGCTAGAAGAGCCTGAAGACAGAGAAGATGGTGTCTGCAGGAAGCCAGGTACCTACACAGCAGGAGATCTACACAGCAGGACATAGGGCAGGGGGAGGGGACCAAGGCTCTCCAGCTGTTGCAGAACTACTACTCCCATCATACCTGGGTAGCCATAGGCTGTCCATGCATGATGGGAGTTGTAGTTTTGCAACAGCTGAAGAGCCAAGGTTCCCTATCCCTGACATATAGGATACATATATACAGAAGACCTACACAGGAGGATACATATATACAGGAGGAGACATACAGAGGGGTACATAGAGGATACATATATACAGGAGACCTACACAGAAGGATACATATATACAGGAGACCTACACAGGAGGATACATATATACAGGAGGAGACATACAGAGGAGTATATAGAGGATACATATATATAAGAGGAGACATACAGAGGAGTATATAGAGGATACATATATACAGGAGGAGACATACTGTATATACAGGGGTACATAGAGGATACATATATACAAGAGGAGACATACAGAGGAGTATATAGAGGATACATACAGAGGAGTATATAGAGGATACATATATACAAGAGGAGACATACAGAGGAATTAGGGCTGGGTGAGTAAACAAATTAATTCGCCCAGAAGGTTAGAATCGATTAGATTTTTGTAAAAATCGTAAATTAAATTTTCACAAAAAATCATTGCAGGCGGAGCAGCATGGATTGTCGGGTTGGCGGCCGGGCAAGAGGTGCAGGTCAAGCGTGCGGCGCGGAGGTGAGGTGCATGGCGGGCTTATGGCGGTGTGTGGAGTGTCGGGCCGGAGGTGAGGTGCAGGGCGGGCTTATGGCGGTGCGTGGAGTGTCGGGCCAGAGGTGAGGTGCAGGGCGGTCGGGCAGTCCGCCTAACAGAGCTGCGACTGACCTGCCTGAGCTATAAATATCACGTCCTGCTCCCCTCCCGGCCACACGTGCAGGTCCCCGGTCTCTGGAGCAGGTGATATCACCACTACAGTCCCTGCGGCCTCCTTCAAAGACTGGGGACCTGCATGTGTGGCGGGGAGGGGAACTTGTGTGCCAGGGTGAGAGAAAGAGGAGGAGGGCTATGTGCACTCCTGCCCCAATCACCCCCAGCTGCCCCAGTCCCCCTCAGTCACCCCCAGTCTGCCTCAGTGCCCCTCAATCACCCCCAGCTGCCCCAGTCCCCCTCAGTCACCCCCAGTCTTTCCCATTTCCCCTCCGTCATCCCCAGTCTGCCCCAGTCCCCCTTCAGTCAACTCCAACTGTCCCCAGTCCCCCTTCAGTCAACCCCAGTTTGCCCCGTACACCCCCAGCTCTCCCAGTCACCCCCAGCTCCCCCAGTTTGCCCCGTACACCCCCAGCTCTCCCAGTCACCCCCAGCTCCCCAAGTTTGCCCCATACACCCCCAGCTCTCCCAGTCACCCCCAGCTCCCCCAATTTGCCCCGTACACCCCCAGCTCTCCCAGTCACCCCCAGCTCCCCAAGTTTGCCCCATACACCCCCAGCTCTCCCAGTCACCCCCAGCTCCCCCAGTTTGCCCTGTATACCCCCAGCTCCCCCAGTTTGCCCCGTACACCCCCAGCTCTCCCAGTCACCCCCAGCTCCCCCAGTTTGCCCCGTACACCCCCAGCTCTCCCAGTCACCCCCAGCTCCCCCAGTTTGCCCCGTACACCCCCAGCTCTCCCAGTCACCCCCAGCTCCCCCAGTTTGCCCCGTACACCCCCAGCTCCCCCAGTTTGCCCCGTACACCCCCAGCTCTCCCAGTCACCCCCAGCTCCCCCAGTTTGCCCTGTATACCCCCAGCTCCCCCAGTTTGCCCCGTACACCCCCAGCTCTCCCAGTCACCCCCAGCTCCCCCAGTTTGCCCCATACACCCCCAGCTCTCCCAGTCACCCCCAGCTCCCCCAGTTTGCCCCATACACCCCCAGCTCTCCCAGTCACCCCCAGCTCCCCCAGTTTGCCCCATACACCCCCAGCTCTCCCAGTCACCCCCAGCTCCCCCAGTTTGCCCCATACACCCCCAGCTCTCCCAGTCACCCCCAGCTGCCCCAGTTTCCCCCAGTGACCCCTCAGCTATACCCGTATTACTACTACACCCCTCATCTTTACCTGTACTACTAATCCCCCTCATCTGTACTACTAATACACCCCTCATCTATACCTGTACTACTACACCCCTCATCTATACCTGTACTACTACTACACCCCTCATCTTTACCTGTACTACTACTACTAATGCCCCTCATCTGTATTACTACTACACCCCTCATCTATACCTGTACTACTACTACTACTACTACACCCCTCATCTTTACCTGTACTACGAATCCCCCTCATCTGTACTACTAATACACCCCTCATCTATACCTGTACTACTACTACTACTACTACACCCCTCATCTTTACCTGTACTACTACTACTACTACTACACCCCTCATCTTTACCTGTACTACTACTACTAATCCCCCTCATCTGTACTACTACTACACCCCTCATCTATACCTGTACTACTACTACTACTACTACACCCCTCATCTTTACCTGTACTACTACTACTAATGCCCCTCATCTGTATTACTAATACCCCCCATATCTATACCTGTACTACCTCACCCCTCATCTTTACCTGTACTACTACACCCCTCATCTTTACCTGTACTACTACACCCCTCATCTTTACCTGTACTACTACACCCCTTATTCACTATACCTCCACTACTACACCCTACCTAGATGGAGGCACCAGTGGTATGGTGGTATAAGTAACTATGTGGTGATAATATTTGTTACTTATATAATGGTAATAGATGATGTGGCTTTGGGGTCATAGAGCGCAGTTATGGGCGTGGCTATGTCCCTCTTTCCCCCCAGCAAAAGTTGGGGGGTATGTATATATACAGAAGTACATAGAGAAGACATATATACAGAAGTATATAGATGATACATACAGTATATACAGTAGTACATAGAGGAGACATATATACAGAAGTATATAGATGATACATATATACAGGAGTACATAGAGGATACATCATATATCCTCTATGTACTCCTGTATATATGCATCCTCTATGTACTGCTGTATATATGTCTCCTCTGTACTCCTGTATATATGTCTCCTCTATGTACTGCTGTATATATGTCTCCTCTATGTACTCCTGTATATATGCATCCTCTATGTACTGCTGTATATATGTCTCCTCTATGTACTCCTGTATATATGCATCCTCTATGTACTGCTGTATATATGTCTCCTCTGTACTGCTGTATATATGTCTCCTCTATGTACTGCTGTATATATGTCTCCTCTATGTACTCCTGTATATATGCATCCTCTATGTACTGCTGTGTAGGTCTCCTCCTGTGTGTGTATATATATATATATATATATATATATATATATATATATATAGTTACACTGATCCAAATTTTCCTGCATTGCTGCATTGCATATTCCCTCGTGAATATATATATATATATATATATATATATATATATATATATATATATATACACGCACACACAGGAGGAGACCTACACAGCAGTACATAGAGGATACATATATACAGCAGTACATAGAGGATACATATATACAGGAGTAGACATACACAGCAGTACATAGAGGGGACATATATACAGGAGGAGACATATACAGGAGTACATAGAGGATACATATATACAGGAGTACATAGAGGATACATATATACAGGGGGAGGCATATATACAGTAGTACATAGAGGATACATATAAGTATGTGTGTTTGTTGTTTTGTTTATTATTATTTTTACTAATGGGGGGTGCACACACGAGGGGGGTGTTCTAAAAAGAGGAATGCCTATACCCACAGGACCACAGCAGTGATATAAACTATTGTAAAAAAAAATACAGAAACCCCAGCTTTTCCAGCATCTTGTATTTGTAGTCAGTATAATGGAGGTCACCCAGCTTTTCCACCATCTTATACTCAGTATGATGGAGGTCACCCAGCTTTCCCAGCATCTTATAGTCAGTAGGATGGAGGTCACCCAGCTTTCGCACCATCTTATACTCAGTATGATGGGGGTCACCCAGCTTTTCCACCATCTTATACTGCGTATGATGGAGGTCACCCAGCTTTCCCAGCATCTTATAGTCAGTAGGATGGAGGTCACCCAGCTTTCCCAGCATCTTATAGTCAGTAGGATGGAGGTCACCCAGCTTTCCAGCATCTTATACTCAGTATGATGGAGATCACCCAGCTTTCTCACCATCCTATACTCAGTATGATGGAGGTCACCCAGCTTTCCAGCATCTTATACTCAGTATAATGGAGGTCACCCAGCTTTCTCACCATCCTATACTCAGTATGATGGAGGTCACCCAGCTTTCCCAGCATCTTATAGTCAGTAGGATGGAGGTCACCCAGCTTTCCAGCATCTTATACTCAGTATGATGGAGATCACCCAGCTTTCCCAGCATCTTATACTCAGTTTGATGAAGGTCAACCAGCTTTCCAGCATCATATACTCAGTACGATAGAGGTCACCCAGCATTCCTTGCATCTGTCTATGGGTACGTTCCGTGTCATCGCTGAGCCGCCCCATAGACTTATACAGGAAAGTGACTTCTGATCCCTTCACAGGGCACAGTAGGATATTTGGTCACAAATGACGAAGATGTTATAGGTAAGGGCCAGAGTGGTCCTTAAAGGATGGGCCGCCAGCCTGCTACTTATGGGCCAGTGCTGTGTGCTTGCCCCCGGGCTAAAATTTGCCAGCCAGCCCCTGCCGCCAGGTATTACATAGGGAGAGAGGAGCCTGCCCGCCAGGTATTACATAGGGAGAGAGGAGCCTGCCCGCCAGGTATTACATAGGGAGAGAGGACCCTGCCCGCCAGGTATTACATAGGGAGAGAGGAGCCTGCCCGCCAGGTATTACATAGGGAGAGAGGAGCCTGCCCGCCAGGGCTTACATAGGGAGAGAGGAGCCTGCCCGCCAGGTATTACATAGGGAGAGAGGAGCCTGCCCGCCAGGGCTTACATAGGGAGAGAGGAGCCTGCCCGCCAGGTATTACATAGGGAGAGAGGAGCCTGCCCGCCAGGGCTTACATAGGGAGAGAGGAGCCTGCCCGCCAGGTATTACATAGGGAGAGAGGAGCCTGCCCGCCAGGGATTACATAGAGAGAGAAGAGCCTGCCCACCAGGTATTACATAGGGAGAGAGGAGCCTGCCCGCCAAGTATTACATAGGGAGAGAGGAGCCTGCCCGCCAGGTATTACATAGGGAGAGAGGAGCCTGCCCGCCAGGTATTACATAGGGAGAAAGGACCCTGCCCACCAGGTATTACATAGGGAGAGAGAGGAGCCTGCCCACCAGGTATTACATAGGGAGAGAGGAGCCTGCCCACCAGCTATTACATAGGGAGAGAGGAGCCTGCCCACCAGCTATTACATAGGGAGAGAGGAGCCTGCCCGCCAGGTATTACATAGGGAGTGAGGAGCCTGCCCGCCAGGTATTACATAGGGAGTGAGGAGCCTGCCCACCAGGGCTTACATAGGGAGAGAAGAGCCTGCCCGCCAGGTATTACATAGGGAGAGAGGAGCCTGACCGCCAGGTATTACATAGAGAGAGAGGGGCCTGCCCGCCAGGTATTACATAGGGAGAGAGGACCCTGCCCGCCAGGTATTACATAGGAAGAGAGGAGCCTGCCCGCCAGGTATTACATAGGGAGAGAGGACCCTGCCCGCCAGGTATTACATAGGGAGAGAGGAGCCTGCCCGCCAGGTATTACATAGGGAGAAAGGACCCTGCCCACCAGGTATTACATAGGGAGAGAGAGGAGCCTGCCCACCAGGTATTACATAGGGAGAGAGGAGCCTGCCCACCAGCTATTACATAGGGAGAGAGGAGCCTGCCCGCCAGCTATTACATAGGGAGAGAGGAGCC
Source organism: Dendropsophus ebraccatus (assembly GCF_027789765.1). Taxonomy (NCBI): domain Eukaryota; kingdom Metazoa; phylum Chordata; class Amphibia; order Anura; family Hylidae; genus Dendropsophus; species Dendropsophus ebraccatus. Next base: position 170,353,346 of record NC_091457.1, read on the forward strand.
TGCCCGCCAGGTATTACATAGGGAGTGAGGAGCCTGCCCGCCAGGTATTACATAGGGAGTGAGGAGCCTGCCCGCCAGGTATTACATAGGGAGAGAGGAGCCTGCCCGCCAGGTATTACATAGGGAGAGAGGAGCCTGCCCGCCAGGTATTACATAGGGAGAGAGGAGCCTGCCCGCCAGGTATTACATAGAGAGAGAGGAGCCTGCCCGCCAGGTATTACATAGGGAGAAAGGACCCTGCCCGCCAGGTATTACATAGGGAGAGAGGACCCTGCCCGCCAGGTATTACATAGGGAGAGAGAAGCCTGCCCCCCAGGTATCATATAGGGAGAGAGGAGCCTGCCCGCCAGGTATTACATAGGGAGAGAGGAGCCTGCCCGCCAGGTATTACATAGGGAGAGAGGAGACTGCCCGCCAGGTATTACATAGAGAGAGAGGAGCCTGCCCGCCAGGTATTACATAGGCAGAGAGGAGCCTGCCCGCCAGGTATTACATAGGGAGAGAGGAGCCTGCCCGCCAGGTATTACATAGGGAGAGAGGAGCCTGCCAGCCAGGGCTTACATAGGGAGAGAGGAGCCTGCCCGCCAGGTATTACATAGGGAGAGAGGAGCCTGCCCACCAGGGCTTACATAGGGAGAGAAGAGCCTGCCCGCCAGGTATTACATAGGGAGAGAGGAGCCTGCCCGCCAGGGCTTACATAGGGAGAGAGGAGCCTGCCCGCCAGGTATTACATAGGGAGAGAGGAGCCTGCCCGCCAGGTATTACATAGGGAGAGAGGAGCCTGCCCGCCAGGCCTTACATAGGGAGAGAGGAGCCTGCCCGCCAGGTATTACATAGGGAGAGAGGGGCCTGCCCGCCAGGTATTACATAGGGAGAGAGGACCCTGCCCGCCAGGTATTACATAGGGAGAGAGGAGCCTGCCCGCCAGGTATTACATAGGGAGAGAGGACCCTGCCCGCCAGGTATTACATAGGGAGAGAGGAGCCTGCCCACCAGGCCTTACATAGGGAGAGAGGAGCCTGCCCGCCAGGTATTACATAGGGAGAGAGGAGCCTGACCGCCAGGCATTACATAGGGAGAGAGGGGCCTGCCCGCCAGGTATTACATAGGGAGAGAGGACCCTGCCCGCCAGGTATTACATAGGAAGAGAGGAGCCTGCCCGCCAGGTATTACATAGGGAGAGAGGACCCTGCCCGCCAGGTATTACATAGGGAGAGAGGAGCCTTCCCGCCAGGTATTACATAGGGAGAGAGGAGCCTGCCTGCCAGGTATTACATAGGGAGAGAGGAGCCTGCCCGCCAGGTATTACATAGAGAGAGAGGAGCCTGCCCGCCAGGTATTACATAGGGAGAGAGGAGCCTGCCCGCCAGGTATTATATAGGGAGGGAGGAGCCTGCCCGCCAGGTATTACATAGGGAGAGAGGAGCCTGCCTGCCAGGGATTACATAGGGAGAGAGGAGCCTGCCCGCCAGGTATTATATAGGGAGAGAGGAGCCTGTCTGCCAGATATTACATAGGGAGAGAGGAGCCTGCCCGCCAGGTATTATATAGGGAGAGAGGAGCCTGCCCGCCAGGTATTACATAGGGAGAGAGGAGCCTGCCCGCCAGGCATTACATAGGGAGAGAGGAGCCTGCCCGCCAGGTATTACATAGGGAGAGAGGAGCCTGCCCGCCAGGTATTACATAGGGAGAGAGGAGCCTGCCCGCCAGGTCTTACATAGGGAGAGAGGAGCCTGCCTGCCAGGTATTACATAGGGAGAGAGGAGCCTGCCCGCCAGGTCTTACATAGGGAGAGAGGAGCCTGCCCGCCAGGTATTACATAGGGAGAGAGGAGCCTGCCCGCCAGGTATTACATAGGGAGAGAGGAGCCTGCCCGCCAGGGCTTACATAGGGAGAGAGGAGCCTGCCTGCCAGGTATTACATAGGGAGAGAGGAGCCTGCCCGCCAGGTATTACATAGGGAGAGAGGAGCCTGCCCGCCAGGTATTACATAGGGAGAGAGGAGCCTGCCTGCCAGGGCTTACATAGGGAGAGAGGAGCCTGCCTGCCAGGTATTACATAGGGAGAGAGGAGCCTGCCCGCCAGGTATTATATAGGGAGGACAACAGGAGGGGTTAGATCGGTGGGTAAAAGGGCTGGAGAAATAAAAAGGTTGTTGCTTGGTGAAGGAGTAGAGCAGAGTGTGAGGATAAGGGAAGAAAAAGAGAAAGCTGACATGAACATTGTGGGATAAGAGAGGCAGCAGAGAGGAGATCATAGAGCAGCATTACCTTCTGTTCAATTCTGGTTCTGGCTCCTCCTCACTCTGCCGCTCCTCATCACTCTTCCTCACTCTTCCTCCCTTCCTCACTCTTCCTCCCTTCCTCACTCTGCCGCTCCTCATCACTCTTCCTCCCTTCCTCACTCTTCCTCCCTTCCTCACTCTTCCTCCCTTCCTCACTCTTCCTCCCTTCCTCACTCTTCCTCCCTTCCTCACTCTTCCTCCCTTCCTCACTCTTCCTCCCTTCCTCACTCTTCCTCCCTTCCTCACTCTTCCTCCCTTCCTCACTCTTCCTCCCTTCCTCACTCTTCCTCCCTTCCTCACTCTTCCTCCCTTCCTCACTCTTCCTCCTCACTCTTCCTCCCTTCCTCACTCTGCCGCTCCTCCTCACTCTTCCTCCCTTCCTCACTCTTCCTCACTCTGCTCTTTTCTCTGTGTCCCAGAGTCAGATTTTTCCTCTGCTTGCAGATCAGGGTTATCATAGGGGCATTTGTAGGGACGGTGAGACTTAGTGGTGCCTGGGGTTAGGGTTTAGTATTCAGAGACAGGGAAATATAAGGGATAACTGAGGTCGGTTTTATAGTTGTTCACCATCTTAAAGAGACTAACAGCAGTTTAGGAGACTGGAACCTGCTGTTATGCAATAAAAGTAATGTTCTTACCTTTATCCTATTTTCATGAATAACCAATCATCAATCTGCCCCACCCGCTGCCTCTTCATGAGTATTGAGGTGGAGGTCTGCAGTGACTTCACTCTGGTCGCTCATCACTGCAGAGGGCCAGATGTATATGAACCTGAGAGGGGGCAGGTGGCAGGCGGGATGGGTGCACTGAGGGGGTAATTCCTGCACTCTATGATTTTCTTATTACCGCTCATTCAGTTGAGCTCTACTGTAATGGGCCTATTACACCGGTTGTTTGGAGGAGCAAACGAGTGCTCTCAGCGCTCGTTTGCTCCTCGTTCCCCGCTTCCTGCCGCCACTATTCAACGCGGCTGCAGCGAGCGGGTGAGTGCGGGAGGGAGCTGCGGGGGGGCTGCCCGGGGGATCACTGATCGTCCGGGCAGCCCATAGGATATAGCAGCGTCTGCTGCCGACGCTCCTATTCAACGGAGCGACGGCAGCAGATCGCTGCTATATCAGTCGCTTGTTTTTCAACATGTTGAAAAACAAGCGACTGCAACGATCAGCCGACATGAACGATGTCGGCTGATCGTTGCACTCTATTCCACGGGACGATTATCGTCCGTAGCTGCCGATATCGGCCGAAAATGAACGATAATCGTTCCGTGGAATAGGGCCTTAAGTCCTGGGAGTATCTGAGTATTTGGGGTCACAGCTAGGAACTGCTGTAGGTGGAGCCCAGTCCTGCCATCCAGGGACCAGCTGTGTAAGTTCCCTGTAAGACTTGTTTATTAAAGGGTAAAATTTAAATCCAGAGTGTGCGTTCTCCTCGGGTGCCATTCGCCTGTTGACAATCTCACCAAATATAAAGTGATATCCGACAATGTTATTGTTTGGAAGATAATACATAATCATAACAACTACCGGGAGACCCGCAAAACAAAAAGGATTATTGGAATTGAAAGTGAAGCATCTCATCCGAAATTTATTTTCATCAAGCGTAGAAGTTGTGGAATCATCGCGGCGCCAACCAGCCACAAATATGACACCGGATAAAATATACTGACGGCTGCGAGAGCGGCTGAAGAATATTCCAAAGAACTCCATCGCGTCTTAGGGGAAACATGTCAGCAATGGCAACTACCATATTGTCAATAATTGTTTACACGGAAGGTGCTGGAAGGGAGGCGAATACTTTATGGCACATATTAAGGAGATATATGGCCTCCAAACTGGGGAGGACGAGGCGGGAAAACACATCACGTAACTTCTAGTCGAAAAAGTAGAAATTCACAGATTTATAAATGTAATAAAATGGCAGAACGGGGGTGGGGGTGACACGAGAGGAGAGGCGACCCTGCGGGATGATAGTAACCAGATAACGCCGAGCCGCACAGCAATGGAGGCTGAGAGTTGCTCTGCCCAATCCTTGTTCTAGTTATACTGAGGCCGGCCAAACCCACCATCACTGGCCAATTACTTTTCTGGTGGATAATACATCTTACAACCTTTACATTGGTGGTGGAGGACCTAATGGTGGAGGCCTTCATGATGGAGGCCCCAGGTGGTGGAGGACCAAATGGTGGAGGCCTTTATGAGGGAGGCCCCAGGTTGTAAAAGACCTAATGGTGAAGGTCCTGCGTAATAGATGCTTCAGCCCTAGGTGATGGAGGCTCTGGGCCGCAGGTGGTGGAGAACCTAACGGTGGATACTCTGTGTGGACGCCTTTGTGGTGGAGGTCCTGTGTAATGGAAGCTTCAGCCCCAGGTGGTGGAGGACCCAATGGTGGAGGTCCTGGGTGGTGGAAGCTTTGGCTCCAGGTGGTAAAAGCCGTCATGGCGGGCACCCTAGGCGGTGGAGGCCCCCAGTATACCCTCCCTTTGGGATCATAGCCACCTTCCATGCTTGTTCATTATTAAATTTGAAGCATCAGCTGAATATTCTGTCTGTTACTTAAAGAAGTGAATCCTGTGCGGCCAATATCTCCTGGGTTATGATTGTGACTCCGTCAGCCGCCATGTGATAGGAGTGAAGCCGTTCTGCCTCTTCCGTACATTATCATAACTCAATCTTCCAGGAATAATTCTGCAATGAACTCGGCCACAACCAAAATCCAGAAAGCGGAGACTGTGAGGACGGGCGGCTGGCGGGATATTCCTGCTGTAAATCACCCGCGGTCTTAGGGGACTTTATAATTTATCACTTTTAATTCACTGTTAGTTTAGTGAGCACTTGGATGGGAGCGGCGGGGAGGAGAAAAATTGCTATTATATTTCTTCATTACTTCACTGCGTGGAAAAAACGGCGAATGCGGTAAATACAAATCGAGATAAGTGACATCATTAGCCGTAATGGAGAAAAATGTAAATAAAGCCGCCATTGTTATTAGTGAGGCCGGTGGTGTGAAGGGCCATAACTCCTGGAGGGGCCACAGTCCGACCTGTTCACCGCGCAGACAACACTCCGCAATCGTCGCCTGGTAAAAATGCAAACGCTGATTTACAATCATTAAGCGGAAGGGAATTCTAAGCGTCGTTCCTGCGAGAAGCCGATGATTTGTGGCGCGGGAAGTGCGCGGCATATTATTAAGAGTATATGCGCCCGACAAATGGGGAAAAGAATCAGCTTCAAGGCTCGAAACTAATTCCTGGAGAGAATCAAAGCTGCAAATTACCCGGATCATCCCGCCAATGAAATATTGATGGCGCCACAATACCTTGTTAATCATTCTCACTTCTCTTTAGCGAGGTACCAAGGAAATGAAACATTAAGCTGAATAAGAAGCCGCCCGCGACCTGTAAGGAGGCATACCAAGTAGCTAGCGCTCCACAACCGGGATGGGATTCATTACCGAGGGAACAGCCACCGCAAGCAAAACAGGAGAGAAGATGGAGGGGGAGATGCCATCAGGATCCACCTTAACACCAGCATTCTAATCCACCTTAAAGAGAACCTATTGCAGCGGGCTAGGGCGCAGCAACCCAGGGGGCAGATGTTGTGGAGATGGAGCACCACACGGGCACTTGTCTCGGTGACCCAGGAGTAGGACCAGCTGGCCGCCCTGGATATGCACCATACTAGGAGAAGTAGTAGCTGCTCTAGTGTAGAGAAGGGAGTCTTACACAGCTGCAGGTGCGACAGACGACTGAGACCGAGATAACATCAACAAGACATAGTTTACTATAACACTTTGAAGGACAGGAACAGAATCTCACAGCTTAGAAGACAATAGCCTCTTGTTGGAGGTGACAATCTCTCTTTTTGGGAGGCAGGGTGGAGTCCTCACAGGCTTTAGCAGAGATACAGGGTCCACAGAACACGGATAAGAACTGGACGATCTTCAGGAGACAATAACTACTTGTAACACTGGAATACACTGGTAATACAACAGCTGCCTGAGATATCCTGGAGACAATACTGCAGATGAGGTGAGAATATAGCAGATGAGCTGAATATATGTAGTGATACACTGATAGTTATAAGAGATAGGTAAGGTGTTAGTTGTGATAGACATTAGTTGTGCTGCGAGGTTAGGATACTGACGGCCATAGGAGCGGGGCCTATTCAGGCACAATGGCTCAGCTGGGGCTGTTAGAGACATGTCCTGAATCCATGGGAAGAGATGTCCGCCTAATGCTATTATGTAGGCACGGAGTGACACGATTATAGGGATTACAGGTTCACCTAGTGGGAGAGCTGGTTGTCTGGGAAACCCTCAACAGACACGCTGGCAATTTGCAGTAGAGACTTGGTCTTTGCACTTAGCTAAACTACTGACCAGTGTTTGGTACCTCAGTTACTTGTAGAATCCTTCAGAGGTATCAGAGAAGACAGTCCCTCAGTGTAATAGGTTAGTCTCATCCTCACAGCAGCTCCCCGCGGTGCTCTGGCCACACATGGCTAGCATCTAGTAGTCAGAAGGAAAGTCCTGCACAAGGCTCCTGGCGGCCGGTCAGGGCCTGTAGGTACACGAACAGCCGTCTCTCTCTCTCATCTACACAGAATAGGCTGAAGACTAAACTGAACCCATAAGTCCCACAATAATTTATACATATATACAGTGCTGCCTTGGATTACGAGCATAATTCGTTCCGGGACCGCGCTTGTAATCCAAATCCATTCTTAAACCAAAGCAAATTTTCCTATAAGAAATCATAAAAAATCCAGACAATTGGTTCCACACCCCAAAAATAATGATTGATAATTCTGAATAACATGTAAAACAGATTTAACAAACATTCAGAAACAGCAGAATCTGTGATATTATAAGTTACTGTCCAGTAATGGAGAAGATGGGAAACACAAGGGCGGACAGAGACTGCAGGGAGTATGAAGGAATGAGCAGGGCAGATGTGGGCACATACATGCAGCGCTCTGTGTCCGGGGAGAGAGGGGTCACAGCTATGGAGAGATTACCTCCACAGTCCTGTCCCCTGATGCAAGCCCCAGCCTGAAGTGGATCTGCTATGATTTGGAAGGTGAGGGAGACTTCCTGGGTCAGAGTACAGGGCTGTAGACCCCGCTATGCAGACCATGCCCCTCCCCCACTCCCTTCCCACCCAGTACAGGGAGCTCTTACACCAAGTCACAGTTTTGAAAAACTGTGAGCTCTTAAACCAAGTTACTCTTAAACCAAGGTACCACTGTGTGTGTGTGTGTATATATATATATATATATATATATATATATATATATATATATATATATATATGGATAACAGGAGGGGATCTGATTGGGTAATAGACTAGAAATAACCCTCTGTGATAGGTAGAAACTCCTGAGGTAACCCGCTTAGGGATTGGTTACTGGAAATCAGAAGACAATGGCAGGAAATACACCATCAATAATAGAGACATCAGTAACCCTTATACACCTCTTAGCTATCAGCCGTGCTGTATAACAGTGACACCTGGAGGTAGGAGTCACACACTACAGGCCTCAGCCTCAGAGGTTATACACACATATGGTACCGGCCAGTATCTCAGCTGAGTTTCTACTGTGTTTGTCCTCTTGGTTTCCTGACAAGTTTCACCATTCTTGTGTGTTTGTTTGTATTTTTAGTTTATGTTTGCAATTTGTAGGAAGGGAACGTCGAGTCACCGTCCATGTGGGGTCGCGTAGTGTCACTGCTCTTACAGTAAAGAATATAGAGTGTTCCATAGTGTCACTGCTCTTACAGTAAAGAATATAGAGTGTTCCATAGTGTCACTGCTCTTACAGTAAAGAATATAGAGTGTTCCATAGTGTCACTGCTCTTACAGTAAAGAATATAGAGTGTTCCATAGTGTCACTGCTCTTACAGTAAAGAATATAGTGTTCCATAGTGTCACTGCTCTTACAGTAAAGAATATAGTGTTCCATAGTGTCACTGCTCTTACAGTAAAGAATATAGTGTTCCATAGTGTCACTGCTCTTACAGTAAAGAATATAGAGTCTCTAAAGCAGAATGCGGTCGGCACCACTGACGCTGTGATAGCAGGAGGATATGCAGTGACACAGAAATTCCAACGGGGTGCTCCGTACAACAGAAGAATGTGTAATGTAAACAGTGAAGACAGAGGTCCGGGCACTCACCGATCTTCAGGAATCTTAAGATTCCTGAAGATCGGTGAGTGCCCGGACCTCTGTCTTCACTGTTTACATTAAAGAATATAGAGTGTTTGTTATCAAACCTTATAAACAGCTGAGAATTACGCCCCACCCATAATCCAGCTCTACAATCTGCCCCGGGGCCCATAATCCAGCTCTACAATCTGCCCCCAGGACCCTGGATACACTCCACCCATAATCCAGCTCTACAATCTGCCCCCAGGACCCTGGATACACTCCACCCATAATCCAGCTCTACAATCTGCCCCAGCTCAGCGGCAATGATGGTGGAGCGCGGTATCACCCCCCTGCGGTTGTTTTAGGCGTATAGAACATTCCTAATTCTTCTTGGTGGCCGGTGGTTATTACCTGAGTGTTGCAGGTGGGAGACGCCGGTATCCTGTGCAGCTTTTATTCCACCCTTCCCTATGAATCAGATTTGTGAGTTCTGCTCTGGAGCCATGTAATTAATGAGATGCGGCAGATATCAGCTGTTTTCTACATAATGAAATAATGCGGGGCGGATAGATGACTTCCTGGGAATGATGAGCCTCGCACACCTCACACGCCTCGCACACCTCACACGCCTCGCACACCTCACACGCCTCGCACACCTCACACACATCACACGCCTCGCACGCCTCGCACACCTCACACGCCTCGCACACCTCACACGCCTCGCACGCCTCACACGCCTCACACGCCTCACACACATCACACGCCTCGCACGCCTCACACGCCTCGCACACCTCACACGCCTCGCACGCCTCACACGCATCACACGCCTCACACACATCACACGCCTCACACACATCACACGCCTCACACACATCACACGCCTCACACACCTCACACGCCTCACACGCCTCACACGCCTCGCACACCTCACACGCCTCACACACCTCACACGCCTCACACACCTCACATGCCTCACACACCTCACACGCCTCACACACCTCACACGCCTCACACACCTCACATGCCTCACACACCTCACACGCCTCACACACCTCACATGCCTCACACACCTCACACACCTCACACACCTCGCACACCTCACACGCCTCACACACATCACACACCTCACAAGCCTCACACACCTCACACGCCTCGCACACCTCACACGCCTCGCACACCTCACACACATCACACGCCTCACACGCCTCACACACCTCACACGCCTCACACACCTCACACACATCACACGCCTCACACACCTCACACGCCTCACACACCTCACACGCCTCACACACCTCACACACATCACACACATCACACACCTCACATGCCTGGCACGCCTCACACCTCGCACGCCTCCGACACATCACACGCCTCGCACGCCTCCCACACATCACACGCCTCACACACATCACACGCCTCGGAAGCCTCTCATACATCACACACCTCACACACATCACACACCTCCCACACATCACACGCCTCCCACGCCTCACACACATCACACGCCTCGGAAGCCTCTCATACATCACACACATCACACACATCACACACATCACACGCCTCGCACGCCTCGCACGCCTCTCATACATCACACACCTCACACACATCACACACATCACACACATCACACACCTCACACACATCACACGCCTCGCACGCCTCTCATACATCACAAACCTCACACACACCTCACACACATCACACGCCTCACACGCCTTCCACCTTTGTTATTAAATTTTGCGAATGTAAGAAGAAAGCGATGGAACGATGCGTCCATCCCATAAATCTGTCCCCTCGCTCTTTCTAGCACTACGTTTATTTTCCAGGTAGTGACAGAAAAAAACTCAATTTACTGCTGAAATGTTTCATTTCATGATTTGATTCGAGAAATTCTGAAATCTAAAATGTAGAAATTCTGCCATGTTCCTCCCGCTGCTTATTAACACCCCCGCCCAATAATGACGGCACCTTCCAGAAGGTCAAACACTATAGCGGGAGGAACTCAGTGTAAGGTGCTGGTATATGAGACCGCAGTGTCCTGGTCCCTGCAGCCCAGACCAATGCTAAAGCGAGATCTAACGGAGGGGTCTCCCAGCTTCAACCACTTACTGCATAGGAATGGAACTCTCCAGGTGAGTCCGAGGAGTAAGTACATCTCTCCTCTGTATCTCTAGCTGTTCTGTTAGGATTCGGCCTCCACAGTTCCCTGCAAACCTGCTAAAACAAGTAGCTAAATGCACTGGGCCCCTGTTCTTATCCCGGACAGGAAGCAGTCGGGAGAGGTAACAGTCCCTCCAGGACTCTCTTGCTTTACCTAGCAGGTTGTAGTCAGTGCTTGGTGGCTCTCACATCCCACCGTACGTCCTCCGAGTGGGATTACACTGCAGTGAAGTCTACTTCAGTTCACTAACCCCCATTCTCCACCTCTCTGGGAATCCTCTACAGGAGAATGAAAGTTAAAGGGGTTTGGGGGAAAAATAGATTGATTATCCCAAGGATCGCCAGGATTGCACTTCAGTCACTGATCGGCACCATGTGTTTTACGTGTGGTGGTGGAGATCTGCAGCTCCGCTCCTATCCAAATGAAAGGTGCTGAGCCTCAGTGACCGCTCGCCAGTGCTACCCAATGAGCGGGGACTCACACGAGCACCGCAGGGCACAATAACAAATCTGTCATTTGAGAGACACAAAATTTGCAGGAAAAAAGATATCTAACCATTACTTGCCCATAAAACAGGGTTCTTCTTTAAATTGAACAAGTGCGGCTTTTGTTATAAGTGGGACCACCCCATAAGCATTTGTGGATGCCACAGCTCCTCATCTTCCTCAAGCCACCCTATAGGCACCCGTGGACACCAGGCCTCCTCATCTTCCTCGGGCCACCCCATAAGCACCCGTGGATGCCAGGGCTTCTCATCTTCCTAAGCCACCCCATAAGCACTTATGGACACCAGGCCTCCTCATCTTCCTCAGACCACCCCATAAGCACCCGTGGACACCAGGGTCCTCATCTTCCTCAGGCCACCCCATTAGCACTGATGGACGCCAGGGTTCTCATCTTCCTCAGGCCACCCCATAAGCATTTGTGGACACCAGGCCTCCTCAACTTCCTCAGGGCCCCCATAAGCACTTTTAGTTGGCTTTTAGTTGAAAGGACTTTCGGCCAAGAACATTAAATGAAGGAGAACATGGAATCGGCACGTGGGTTCCAGGACGCTGCAATACAAGTGGATAAAGACCTGCGGTAGATGTGATGGCCGCCATATTAGTTGTCAGGAACAGTTCTGAGGCCGGGGGGGGGGGGGGATGGGCTGTTCTTATATTCTAAAGCATTTGCGGCTGACTTACCTGAGTACACAGGCCGCCACGTCTCCTTCCGATTGACCTTTGACCTGCATTATACCTCCTGTTATTTTTCAGTACTTTTTCCAGTTTTTCTCGTGTATTTTATCAAAAAGTCATTATGGAGTTTAGAAAACAAGAGATAAAGCGAAGGAGGAAGAGCCGTGCGGGAGGAGCATTAATATTCTGCCGGCATCGGGGCCATTTCCCTGGAGGGTCTCCCGCAGGCCGCTCTCTTATTACAGCCTCCAACCATTATCTTCCGCTCGACTTCATATTAAGAAAATAATGGAGAGAATAGGATTATGTCCCAATGAGATGAAATGTGACGGCCATCCTGCCAGACGGGAAATGAATGGAGACATGATCCTCTCATTCTCACCGGTGGGGAGAGCGGCAGCGACGGCAGCCAGCGGAGACACATCTCGGCAGGTCATTGTATATATATATATATATATATATATATATATATATATATATATACATATACACACACATGGTATATACCCCTTATAGGAATCAGTCCCTGCAGGACACTGTATATATACATGGTATATACCCCTATAGGAATCAGTCTCTGCACGACACTGTATATATACACATGGTATATACCTCTTATAGGAATCAGTCTATGCAAGACATTGTATATATACATGGTATATACCCTTTTAGGAATCAGTCTCTGCAGGACACTGTATAAATACATGGTATATACCCTTTATAGGAATTAGTCAGTCTCTGCTGGTCACCGTATATATACATGGTATATACCCTTATAGGAATCAGTCCCTGCAGGACACTGTATATATATATGCAGGGCCGGATTAAAGAGGGGGCACCAGGGGCACCTGCCCACGGGCCTCCACCACTAGGGGGGACCCCCACCAGCCGGAACCCGGAAGTGATGTCCGAGAGACATTCCTGCACAAAAAAGTGCATATGGTATATAGCCTGTGTGCAGCAATTTATATATATAGCCTGTGTGCCGCATATGGTATATACTGTACATAGTCTGTGTGCAGCATATGGTATATAGCCTGTGTGCAGCAATTTATATATAGCCTGTGTGCCGCATATGATATATACTGTATATAGTCTGTGTGCAGCATATGATATATAGCCTGTGTGCAGTGTATGGTATATACTGTACATAGCCTGTGTGCAGCATATGATATATAGCCTGTGTGCAGCATATGGTATATACTGTATATAGTCTGCATGTAGCATATGATATATAGCCTGAGAGCAGTGTATGAGATATAGCCTTTGTGCAGCATATGATATATATCCTATGTATGTCATATGCTGCACACAGGCTATATATGCCATATCATAGGCTGCACACAGCTGTGTATTTTAATCCTTAGGGTATGTTCACATGTACCATATCCACTATATATTCTACACAGCCTTTAAGTACTTTCTGGTTGCTCCTTACTGCTTCAGGTAGTGTACATGGTTGGGAACTGGGAAATGGGACTTGCATGTCCAGGTTCCTTCAGCGATTCACAACTCCATATGCTGCTGTGGGGGCAAGAGCGCACAGAAACTACTTAAGTGCTGTGTTCTCGCATTATGCATTATTAACATAAACACAGTGGATAATACACCCCTTCCTGTCCTGTCTCTAGGGCCTGGCATCTTCCTCTGGACTGCAGCCTCTAGTGACCATCGCATGCAAAACAGAGGAGGATGCTGAGCCACACAGCCAGGAGTGAGGAGGGGTAGGTGCTAAGTCCGCTACAGTAAGTAGCCACTTGTATAGATCGCTGTATGGGTTATATTTGAAAAAAAAAATGGGGGGGCCCCCAACAAAATTTTCGCCCAAGGCCTCCACCAACCTTAATCCAGCCCTGTATATATGGTCCTGTATACCTGAAGTTTCCTGTTAACATGTACTAAATAGATGGAGTAGGGGGTCCTGTATACATGTACTAAACAGAAGTAGGGGGTCCTGTGTACATGTACTGTATAGATGGAGTAGGGGGTCCTGTATACATGTACTGTATAGAAGGAGTAGGGGGGCCTGTATACATGTACTGTATAGATGGAGTAGGGGGCCCTGTATACATGTACTGTATAGATGGAGTAGGGGGTCCTGTATACATGTACTGTATAGATGGAGTAGGGGGTCCTGTATACATGTACTGTATAGATGGAGTAGGGGGCCCTGTGTACATGTACTGTATAGATGGAGTAGGGGGTCCTGTATACCTGTACTGTATAGATGGAGTAGGAGGTCCTGTATACATGTACTGTATAGATGGAGTAGGGGGCCCTGTATACATGTACTGTATAGATAGAGTAAGGGGTCCTGTATATACATGTACTGTACAGATGGAGTAGGGGGTCCTGTATATACATGTACTGTATAGATGGAGTAGGGGGTCCTGTATATACATGTACTGTATAGATGGAGTAGGGGGTCCTGTATACATGTACTGTATAGATGGAGTAGGGGGTCTACCAGTTATTTCTGTGGATGTTGTGAGGCAGCTTCCCTAGCAACCATTGCTCCCTGTGAAAATAAAAGTAGTAATCCTATTGGTTACTAAGGCACCCAACTGCCATTACTGCTGGGCAGAGCTGCAGCTAATTATGTCACCTGTGTGAGCAGTGTGGAGATTTTCCCATTCATTTCTATGGGGCGCTCTTCCCCCTCCCCCTCCTCTCCCATACATCTGGCAAGGACGGGACCTTCTCTCTAACCTTCCCGGGCACCCAATGTATCTGTGTGCCAAATTTGGGGTCAAACGGTTCAGGCGTTTCGAAGTCTATACGGGACAGACGGACAGACAGACAAACTTTCATTTTTATTATATAGATAGATTATATATAATAAGGACAGACAGTGAAAATCCTCAGTGCAGGGGAGGGAGAGGCCTAGCCCCCTTCACCCTATACTACTACCACCACCATCCTCTCCACTACCCCTCACTCCAGAGCTCAGCACTATACACACAGGAGAGAGAGGCCTAGCCACCTACACCCTATACTACTACTACTACTACCATCATCCTCTCCACTACCCCTCACTCCAGAGCTCAGCACTATACACAGGAGAGAGACCTAGCCAACTACACCCTATACTACTACTACTACTACCATCATCCTCTCCACTACCCCTCACTCCAGAGCTCAGCACTATACACACAGGAGAGAGGCCTAGCCCCCTAAACCTTATACTACTACTACTACTACTACTACTACCATCATCCTCTCCACTACCCCTCACTCCAGAGCCCAGCACTATACACACAGGAGAGAGAGTCCTAGCCACCTACACCCTATATACTACTACTACTACTACTACTACTACTACTACTACTACTTTCATCATCATCCTCTCCACTACCCCTCACTCCAGAGCTCAGCACTATACACACAGGAGAGAGAGGCCTAGCCCCCTACACCCTATATACTACTACTACTACTACTACTACCATCATCCTCTCCACTACCCCTCACTCCAGAGCTCAGCACTATACACACAGGACAGAGGCCTAGCCACCTACACCCTATATACTACTACTACTACCATCATCCTCTCCACTACCCCTCACTCCAGAGCTCAGCACTATACACACAGGACAGAGGCCTAGCCACCTACACCCTATACTACTACTACTACTACTACCACCATCATCCTCCCCACTACCCCTCACTCCAGAGCTCAGCACTATACACACATGAGAGGGGCCTAGCCCCCTACACCCTATACTACTACTACTACTACCATCATCCTCCCCACTACCCCTCACTCCAGAGCTCAGCACTATACACAGGAGAGGCCTAGCCCCCTACACCCTATACTACTACTACTACTACTACCATCATCCTCCCCACTACCCCTCACTCCAGAGCTCAGCACTATACACAGGAGAGGCCTAGCCCCCTACACCCTATACTACTACTACTACTACCATCATCCTCTCCACTACCCCTCACTCCAGAGCTCAGCACTATACACACAGGAGAGGCCTAGCCACCTACACCCTATACTACTACTACCATCATCCTCCCCACTACCCCTCACTCCAGAGCTCAGCACTATACACAGGAGAGGCCTAGCCCCCTACACCCTATACTGCTACTACTACTACTACCATCATCCTCCCCACTACCCCTCACTCCAGAGCTCAGCACTATACACAGGAGAGGCCTAGCCCCCTACACCCTATACTACTACTACTACTACTACCATCATCCTCCCCACTACCCCTCACTCCAGAGCTCAGCACTATACACAGGAGAGGCCTAGCCCCCTACACCCTATACTACTACTACTACTACCATCATCCTCTCCACTACCCCTCACTCCAGAGCTCAGCACTATACACACAGGAGAGGCCTAGCCACCTACACCCTATACTACTACTACCATCATCCTCCCCACTACCCCTCACTCCAGAGCTCAGCACTATACACACAGGAGAGAGAGGCCTAGCCCCCTACACCCTATACTACTACTACTACCATCATCCTCCCCACTACCCCTCACTCCAGAGCTCAGCACTATACACACAGGAGAGGCCTAGCCCCCTACACCCTATACTGCTACTACTACTACTACCATCATCCTCCCCACTACCCCTCACTCCAGAGCTCAGCACTATACACAGGAGAGGCCTAGCCCCCTACACCCTATACTACTACTACTACTACCATCATCCTCTCCACTACCCCTCACTCCAGAGCTCAGCACTATACACACATGAGAGGGGCCTAGCCCCCTACACCCTATACTACTATTACTACCATCATCCTCTCCACTACCCCTCACTCCAGAGCTCAGCACTATACACACAGGAGAGGCCTAGCCACCTACACCCTATACTACTACTACTACTACCATCATCCTCTCCACTACCCCTCACTCCAGAGAGCTCAGCACTATACACACATGAGAGGGGCCTAGCCCCCTACACCCTATACTACTATTACTACCATCATCCTCTCCACTACCCCTCACTCCAGAGCTCAGAAGTAGTGCTGGGAATAACATACTGGGGGACAACCACCACCATCAGGTTCCTAAACTCTCTCTCCACCTCCAATAAAGGAGTTCTGCAATGTTCCCGTCTATAATCCGGGATTTTCTTTCTTTCCAGGCCTTGCGGGATGGAGTGCTTCACACTTCCCTGGGAAGGACTGGACATGGCCGTCGATGCGGCTGCCGTGACGTCCTCGGTTTCAGGGCAGACAGGTGTGCTAGTCACTCGATGAGGTAGGGACTACAGAAGAGGGAGCACAGGGAGCCTCAGGTGTTTGCTGACGCCTCTGGTCTCTGATCCGCTGCCTGGCATTCAGGAGCCTTATCATACATGGGGTGCTAAGGTTATTGACATTAAAGGGGTACTCCACTTACAGGTTTAACCCTGTTTAATCCCCACCCATAATCTAAGCTTGTGTGTAACAGGTTTCTATTACATGGACTGGACCGTTCGTCTGCAGCACATCCTGACTCACACCCTGAAGCTGCAGAAAATCCTCACTTCCTGGTCCTCTCTGTCTCCTCTTTCTCCCCCTCCTGTCTGAGACCAAAATCACCTGATTTCTGTCTCCTCTGTTGCCAGGAAAGTTGTAACAACTCATCTGTAACCCCAATCACCACTGATATCACAACAATCAGTGAGCACATGGCCAAGGGGCGGGAAAGCAACAGAACAGTGACAGCCTCCTGAGCAGTATAGTGAAAAGGAAACACAGTTGTTTTATCTCTCTCTGTTTTGTTTACAGTGTAAAGGAGAAGCCGTTTACGCCAGTGATGGTCAGACACTACAAGATGAGGCAGATACTTGGCAGTTGGCTCTGAGGTGCAAGGCATGCTGGGAAATGTAGTTTCCCAGCCAGCACCATCTTGGATATAGACCGGCTTTTAGAACAACTTGTAACTCGGGAATGACAGCTGGTAGAAAAATAAAAGACAACTCAATACTCTGGGGGGGACTCGGTAAGACCAGCTAGGTTTGGGAGCATTTTGTTGCTTTGGCTTTTGGGTGGAACACCCCTTTAACACCTTGGCTGAGGGCCTGGTGGCACAGTGTGCAAACTACCTGTGTTTTATCCTCACCCATTTCACGTAAAAACTGCCAAAGAAGAATGTATACCGTGTACGGCAATCCCCCAGAAGAATGTATACCGTGTACAGCAATCCCCCAGAAGAATGTATACCGTGTACGGCAATTCCCCAGAAGAATGTATACCGTGTGCGGCGGTCCCTCAGAAGAATGTATACCGTATACGGCAACCCCCCAGAAGAATGTATACCGTGTACAGCAATCCCCCAGAAGAATGTATACCCTGTACGGCAATCCCCCAGAAGAATGTATACCGTGTACACCAACCCCCCAGAAGAATATATACCGTGTACAGCAATCCTCCAGAAGAAAGTATACCGTGTACGGCAATCCCCCAGAAGAAAGTATACCGTGTACGGCAATCCCCCAGAAGAAGGTATACCGTGTACGGCAATCCCCCAGAAGAATGTATACCGTGTACAGCAATCCCCCAGAAGAATGTATACCGTGTACGGCGGTCCCCCAGAAGAATGTATACAGTGTACGGCAATCCCCCAGAAGAATGTATACTGTGTACGGCAATCCCCCAGAAGAAAGTATACCGTATACGGCTGTCCACCAGAAGAATGTATACCTTGTACAGCTGTCCCCCAGAAAAATGTATAGCGTGTACGGCAATCCCCCAGAAGAATGTATACCGTGTACAGCAATCCCCCAGAAGAATGTATACCGTGTACGGCGGTCCCCCAGAAGAATGTATACAGTGTACGGCAATCCCCCAGAAGAATGTATACTGTGTACGGCAATCCCCCAGAAGAAAGTATACCGTATACGGCTGTCCACCAGAAGAATGTATACCTTGTACGGCTGTCCCCCAGAAAAATGTATAGCGTGTACGGCAATCCCCCAGAAGAATGTATTCCGTGTACGGCTGTCCCCCAGAAGAATGTATACCGTGTACAGCAACCCCCCCCCCCCAGAAGAATGTATACCGTGTACGGCAATCCCCCAGAAGAATGTATACCGTGTACGGCAATCCCCCAGAAGAATGTATACCGTGTACGGCTGTCCCCCAGAAGAATGTATACCGTGTACGGCAGTCCCCCAGAAGAATGTATTCCGTGTACGGCTGTCCCCCAGAAGAATGTATTCCGTGTACGGCTGTCCCCCAGAAGAATGTATTCCGTGTACGGCTGTCCCCCAGAAGAATGTATTCCGTGTACGGCTGTCCCCCAGAAGAATGTATTCCGTGTACGACTGTCCCCCAGAAGAATGTATTCAGTGTACGGCTGTCCCCCAGAAAAATGTATACCGTGTACGGCTGTCCCCCATAAGAATGTATACCGTGTACGGCTGTCCCCCAGAAGAATGTATTCCGTGTACGGCTGTCCCCCAGAAAAATGTATACCGTGTACGGCTGTCCCCCATAAGAATGTATAACGTGTACGGCAATCCCCCAGAAGAATGTATACCGTGTACGGCAATCCCCCAGAAGAATGTATACCGTGTACGGCAATCCCCCAGAAGAATGTATACCGTGTACGGCAATCCCCCAGAAGAATGTATACCGTGTGCGGCGGTCCCTCAGAAGAATGTATACCGTATACGGCGGTCCCCCAGAAGAATGTATACCGTGTACGGCAATCCCCCAGAAGAATGTATACCGTGTACGGCAATCCCCCAGAAGAATGTATACCGTGTACGGCAATCCCCCAGAAGAATGTATACCGTGTACGGCAATCCCCCAGAAGAATGTATACCGTGTACGGCTGTCCCCCAGAAGAATGTATACCGTGTGCGGCGGTCCCTCAGAAGAATGTATACCGTATACGGCGGTCCCCCAGAAGAATGTATACCGTGTACGGCAATCCCCCAGAAGAATGTATACCGTGTACGGCAATCCCCCAGAAGAATGTATACCGTGTACGGCAATCCCCCAGAAGAATGTATACCGTGTACGGCTGTCCCCCAGAAGAATGTATACCGTGTACGGCTGTCCCCCAGAAGAATGTATACTGTGTACGGCAATCCCCCAGAAGAATGTATACTTGTTGCAGCTGGTGATGTCTGGGGATGCCCATTGGGTCAGCAATTCACCTGGAAAGTGATGATGTCATCAGTTCTCGCAGATCTGGGATCGGAGCAGATGGACTGTTGATCCCTCGGTGAAGTCATCCACCTCACACTTCCCTCTAGTGGCAGAAAGAATTTATTGCAGCCATAATTTTTCTTAAACGCCTTTAATACTGTAATTCCTGGATGAAATATTGGTCGTGAAGCGGTGAGGAGCGTCAGCTAATAATGCGTCATCTCAGGACACATAATCAATATCACAACTATCTTATCAGGGGGAAGAAAATTATTTTAGAGAATACAAAGTAATACCCGGTGTCAAGAGAAATCTCGGCAATAAAACTGCGGCCGCCTCGAGACAACTTGAAGTAATCCGAGATTTGCTGTGACCCGACGGCAGCGATGAGAAATGACAATGAGATTCCTTCTTCCATCTGATTTCCTATGACAATCCCTAATCCCGCCATGTGATTAATATGGAGCCTTCAGAAACAATGCGCCGCAGAAATCATAAGCAGCAATCATCTCCGCACCTCCAGGGTTTCCATAGCAACAGGCCGAAAAACTGCACAAAAATCCTCCCTAGCTATCGATGGAGGTGCAGATCACAACCCGAGGATCAGACAAAGGACGAGTGATGTGACTGAGCGACGACCGAGCGATGGATCATCAGTGACGACACCACCAGTGGCACCAAACAGCAACCACCACTGATCCGCTGCCTCTAGTCCTGTCTGGTGACTACAAGGGCGGCCATGGTGACGGCACCGAACAACAACCACCATGGATCCGCTGCCTCTAGTCCTGTCTGGTGACTACAAGGGCGGCCATGGTGACGGCACCGAACAACAACCACCATGGATCCGCTGCCTCTAGTCCTTTCTGGTGACTACAAGGGTGGCCATGGTGACGGCACCGGACAACAACCACCACGGATCCGCTGCCTCTGGTCCTGTCTGGTGACTACAAGGGCGGCCATGGTGACGGCACTGAAAAACAATTGCCAAGGATTCGTGGCCTCTAGGCCTGTCTGGTGACTACAAGGGTGGCCATGGTGACCGGCACCAAACAACAATCACCATGGATCCGCTGCCTCTAGTCCTGTCTGGTGACTACAAGGGCAGCCATGGTGACGGCACCGAACAACCACGACGGATCCGCTGCCTCTAGTCCTGTCTGGTGACTACAAGGGCGGCCATGGTGACGGCACCGAACAACAACCACCATGGATCCGCTGCCTCTAGTCCTTTCTGGTGACTACAAGGGTGGCCATGGTGACGGCACCGGACAACAACCACCACGGATCCGCTGCCTCTGGTCCTGTCTGGTGACTACAAGGGCGGCCATGGTGACGGCACCGAACAACCACCACGGATCCGCTGCCTCTGGTCCTGTCTGGTGACTACAAGGGCGGCCATGGTGACGGCACCGAACAACAATTGCCAAGGATTCGTGGCCTCTAGGCCTGTCTGGTGACTACAAGGGTGGCCATGGTGACCGGCACCAAACAACAATCACCACGGATTCGCTGCCTCTAGTCCAGGGAGGGCGCGAAAGGGCGCAGCATAGTGGCAGCCCAGACATGACTGTGAGGGCAGTAGGGGGTGAGGGTGGATAAGGGGTTAACAGCTAGCACGGGGCACGTGGTGGATTAGCAATTAGGGTGGGGAGGGGTTACAGCAGGGGAAGTTTGTTGCTGGTGGCTAATAGAAAGAGGAAGGGGGTGGGCAGCTGGTCTGAGTATAATAGGAGGGGCGGGGAGGGGTTACTCACACGCTTCTGATCTGGACCAGCGAACGGCCCACCCGCCCTTTAGTTTATGGCCGGTGGGTGGTCGCTGGGGGGGGGGGTAATTGTCGCTGCAGCTTGCGGTGGGGAGGTGGGGGATGGCGCGGAGTAAGGAGGTGTTTGGAGGGAATCTGGAGGAATAGCAACCCCTTGTTGGTTACAGGGCGTGGAAGCGGGTAGGGGTTGCTATTGGTTACCACCTAGGCGGTGGTTAGCACATGGTGCTCGGAACGGGGGTAGGCAGTATGGGGGGCAGATTTTGCCCCCTCCCTGAGTCGGCGTGTTGCAACATGGGTTTTCATTTTTCATACTGCCAGAAGTGCCATCCTTTACCTCCCCTGGTATGTTATAGTTATATTATATGTCATACATATAAAGTTAGAATTGTTTTTGTTAATTGTTCTGGTTGGACATTTTGTATTTAATAAAGAGGCTACTATGGCCAATTTTCCAATTGAAGATGGTGTCAGTGTCGGTTTTTGTTGGGCCGGGAGCTACCATGGGTTGGAAGGGGTAAGTGGTAAGTATTCACCGCCCGTAATCTGCAATACAACAGTTCATGTCTGGTGACTACAAAGGCGGCCATGGTGACGGCACTGGACAACAACCACCATGGATCCGCTGCCTCTAGTCCTGTCTGGTGACTACAAGGGCAGCCATGGTGACGGCACCAAACAACAATTGCCAAGGATTCGTGGCCTCTAGGCCTGTCTGGTGACTACAAGGGCGGCCATGGTGACCGGCACCAAAAAACAACCACCAAGGATCCGCCCTCTCCAAGTGTCTCTCTGATGACTACAAGGGTGGCCATTGTCACAGACACCAAATACTGCGGCAGTTTCACAGGGGGCAGGTGGCGGTATCACATGGGGCAGGTGGCGGTATTTTAGGGGGCAGGTGGCGGTATCACATGGGGCAGGGGGCGGTATCGCTGGGGGAAGGCGGTTGTATCACTGGGGGCAGTTGGCGGTATCACTGGGGACAGTTGGCGGTATCACTGGGGGCAGGTGGCGGTATCACTGGAGGAAGGTGGTGGTATGACATGGAGTAGGTGATGGTATCACTGGGGGAAGGTGGTGGTATGACATGGAGTAGGTGGCAGTATCACTGGGAACAGCTGGCGGTATCACTGGGGGCAGGTGGCGGTATCACTGGGGGCAGGTGGCGGTATCAATGGGGGAAGGTGGTGGTATGACATGTAGTAGGTGGCAGTATCACTGGGGGCAGGTGGTCGTATCACTGGGGGCAGGTGGCGGTATGACATGGAGTAGGTGGCAGTATCACTGGGAACAGTTGGCGGTATCACTGGGGGCAGGTGGCGGTATCACTGGGGCAGGTGGCGGTATCACTGGGGGCAGGTGGCGGTATCACTGGGGGCAGGTGGTGGTATCACTGGGGGCAGGTGGCGGTATCACAGGGGGCAGGTGATGTGATGGGGACGCACGCTCTGGGGGTATCAGCAGTAACATCAGATCCTGTCCCCCATTTCCCGCTCACATGTTGCCGCCCTTTGCGGGGGCTTCGGCAGCTGCACATGAATTCGGTCCCTGGAGCGGTGATTCATTTTTTCGGTAACGAGCTGCGTCTCCGGAGATCACAGGAGTAATTTAAAATGCAATTTCCAATTCCTCCTTTTTTGGAGAATTTATTTATTTTTGTGTTTTATTGCGGTAACGGCGTTGCAGTGATTTATGGAGGAACAAATGGCCGCATGCAAAATCCAAGCAGCGGAATGTGTCTCCTGCACTCACATGCTGGCGAGGTTCATTAGTCAGCGCGGCCGCCCGGCGCTGGGCTCAGCCGAGCAGATTAGGCTCGGAGCAGAGACGTCAGATGCTGGATAGACTGCCTGTTTCCTCGCTGCACCCTCAGACCTCAGGAGCTGCGCTCCTCTGGCAGTGGATCCAGCTCTGCAATAAATACAGGATAATAAGTCCCTGGCTCGGCGCCATAAAGCGCCTCACTCTGACCGGATAATTCTTCCTCTGGGTGCTGCCCGGACGCTGCGCACGCTCCTGCCTACAAGCTGCACATTTACATTTTAGATGAATGTTCAGTTCTTTTAATATTACTGTTGATTCATCTTATAGCGGCTTCTCAGAAAGGTCATTTATATTGGCGGACATTGGGGGGGGGCGGGATTATCCTATGGGGAAGGGGCATCATCCAGTGCTAGAGTCTGTGAGCGGCCATTGAGATGTGTCCTGTAAGGTGGTCCTACACCTCAGATAGCTCACCACATCCCCCACCCCACAGCCTGCACAATGTCCTCAGAGCATGACCACAAGACTCTACTATAAAATGAATTAGGTGATGGTCACAGCTCACTTACCCTGCACAATGACATCTACATCAGGTTCCCAGCATGACCACAACACTCTACTAAAGAAAGCCCCGCAGCGGTGTGCAACATAGCGCTGGGTGCACATGACTAGGGGAGATGACAAGCACGTGCTCTGGTTCATGCAAGGTGGGGAGGAGTGGGGGGCTGCTGGCGATTAGTGGGGAAAGGGAGGAAGAGGTGGGAAGAAGATGAGGTATATTTGGGGAGGGAGGAGCCAGAACGGTGAGACCAAGCGGAGCTACACAGAGAAAAGCTCATCCGTGTTGGTGTTGCCTTACCTCATGGCTGAGCTGGAAGCGCTGATGCAGCAGGTTCGTGAGGCGGCTTTGGTCCACGGGCCAGGTTGGCTGCAACAGCAGTTGTTGCAAGGGGTTCCCCCTCCCGCGGAGGCTCCGGCAGAGGAGGAAGAAATTCGGGTGCGGCCACGCCGGTCGCGCCTGTCGACTCGACTGAGCCCGGATGCCTTCCCTCGCTCCCATCGCCGCCGGTGCAGCCCCGTCAGGGACCCTCTGGCCTCTTCCGCCCAGGCTACTCCCGGTCCTGCGGCCCAGTAGGAATCGCCCTCTGCGGGTGGGAGTGGAAGCTCTGGGGGTGCGTGCTGCGGCTTCCCCCGCCCCTGGTCGACGCCATGTGGAGTATGTGGATGCGGCTCCCCCGTCTGCTGATGTTCCGAGCAGCGGGAGAGCTCAGCATGGGCAGCGACGGCGTGAGCGGAGCTCGCCTTCCCCACCCCCTTTGCCGACGCCCGGAAGGAGATCTGCTGGAGCCGACACGCGCCTGTGAGGGGAGGGAGGAGACGCTGCGGCCCCCACCGGTCGGGGGGTCAGGCGGCCTGCGAGGAGAGGTCAGGCCAGGAGGCGGCAGGATCCGGATTACGGAGGTGAGGTGCAGCTGCAGAGGATTCCGAGGATGGCGACGTGGGGGCCCCTACGCCACTAGTGCCGGCAGCGCTGGGGGGCGGCGCTCATGTGGAGGAGGCGGAGACCGGGAGGTCCGGCGGGCCTCGGCCTAGTACATCTGTTGCCCGGGATACGGGTGTGCCTCGGCAGAACCCAGGCTCTTCATCTGCAGCTGTCCGGTCAACGGTGACGATGCCAGGAGGAGCTGGAGAAACGGCCGCTGGATGCCCAGGTCCAGCGAGGCTGGGTGAGTTTACCACCTTCTCCACCAACACGGGGGGTGGGGGGGCCACACAGGGTAGTGTAGCTGGGTTGCAACAGTTTTTTCAGAGGATGCAGGAGTTACTGACGAGGAGCTTGGCAGGTGTGGGAGTGGCGCCAGCGAAAGTGTGGACAGGGCCCGGGCTGCAGTCAGAGCTGGGGGATAGTACAGGGGTGGCCGGGGGGGCAGGAGTAGCTGCTGGTGGTGATGTGACTGGGGGGTCAGTTGTGGTGAGTGGGCCTGTGGCGTCGGGGGCTGCGCAGAAGCCGGTGGATGACGTGCGGTTGGCGGATGCTGCGCATGGGGAGGTGTATGTATGCTTCGAGGGGCCGCTGGGGGCACATCTGAAGGCTGAAGTAAGGGAGAAGATCTGGAAGGGGGAGTATGTCGAAATCTTTTCGCTACTCCCCCTGGAGAAATTTAATCTGGATAGATTAAAACTGGATGAAAGCAAGAAGGAGGAGAAGGAACGTCGGCGGTATAGGCTTATACCGCGGACGTTTACCAATTGGTTTCAAGCGTTTGCAATTTTGGCTTGTGTGATCGGGGAGAAGGCACCGGAGCATTGCTCTGCGTTATTTTGTTACCTAGATTCTATCGACGAGGCGTAACGGGTTTATGGGGGGAACGCATGGTTACGCTACGATGAGCAGTTTAGGCAGCGGAAGGCGGTCTGTCCGTCCATCCGGTGGGATCACAAAGACATCAGTCTTTGGATGAAACTCATGTCTGCCCCGCGGTTTACGGGAGGGGGGCAGCCCTTTTGGGAGTCAGCCGGCGGCGCAGGGTCAGCAGCGGGGCGGTCGGCTGGAGCAGGAAGAGGGTGCTGCTGGCAATACAACGACGCCATCTGTAAGTTCGGGGCTGATTGTCGGTTTAAACACGAATGCTCCGGTTGCGGGGGAGCACACGGGCTTGTTAGGTGCTTCAAGCGGGGTAAGGGTAGAGGGGGTGACGCTGATCAGAAGAGGATGGACCCCGGTGAGGGTGGAAAGGATGATGGCGTTTCTAGACCGCTATCCAAATAGGCCGGCAGCTAAGACTCTGCGGGAAGGCTTTATTGTGGGTTTCCACATCCCTTGTTCGCCCGGGCCCCCCACTGGGGATGTGCGCAGCCTGTCCTCGGCCTTGTCCTGTCCGGACCTGGTTACTGAAAAGTTGAAGAAGGAGGTGAGGTTGGGCCGCATAGCGGGCCCGTTTGAGTCACCTCCTGTTAAGGATTTGCGCACATCCCCATTGGGGCTGGTCCTAAAGAGGGAACCGGGGAAGTTCAGGCTTATCCACCACCTGTCGTTTCCGACGGATGGTTCCGTGAATGATGGCATCGCGCCAGAACTGTGCACGGTCTATTATACATCTTTTGATATGGCTGTACCTTGGGTTAGGAAGTATGGGAGGGGCTGTTTGTTGGCAAAGACGGATATTGAGGCCGCCTTTCGCCTGTTGCCGATTCACCCAGAAAGTTTTAGGTTGTTGGGGTGTAAGTGGCAGGGCAGATATTATGTTGATATGTGCCTGCCCATGGGCTGTGCGATATCCTGTTCTTACTTTGAATTGTTTAGCTCATTCCTAGAGTGGGTGGTGCGACAGGAGTCTCAGGTAGACTCAGTGTTGCACTACATAGATGACTTTTTGTTTTTGGGTCCGGGGGGGTCTCGGGTGTGTGCGGTGTTGCTGCAGACGATAGAAAGGATTTGCAGTTATTTCGGGGTGTCGCTGGCTTCTGAAAAGACTGAGGGGCCTGCTACTGA
This sequence comes from Dendropsophus ebraccatus, assembly GCF_027789765.1. Lineage (NCBI taxonomy): Eukaryota > Metazoa > Chordata > Amphibia > Anura > Hylidae > Dendropsophus > Dendropsophus ebraccatus. The sequence continues at coordinate 170,380,257 of NC_091457.1, forward strand.
GGTGAAGTTTTTAGGCATAGTAATTGATACCGACAAGATGGAATGTCGTCTGCCTGATGACAAGTTGAGGGAGCTACAGAAGGCGGTCGGGGCAGCGATGCGGTGCAAGAAGTTCCAGTTGCATGACTTACAGTCGCTAATTGGGCGCTTGAACTTCGCCTGCAGGATCATGCCCATGGACCGGCTATTCTGTAGACTGTTGGCGGCGGCCACGGCTGGGGTGCGACTGCCACATCACTATGTGCGGATCTCAGCAGAATTGCGGGAGGATTTGAAGGTTTGGGGGCAATTGGGAGGACGGTTTGGGGGGACGGTTTACAATGGCAGGTCGATGGTGATGGACAGGGTTGTGTCTAACGTTGATTTGGAATTGTTTACTGATGCTTCCGGGGGTCGGGGATTTGGGGCCTTTTTGCAGGGGAGGTGGTGCGCGGGTGCGTGGCCTTATGAATGGCATGAGTTGGGGTTGGTGAGAAATTTAGCGTTGTTGGAGTTGTTCCCGATTGTTGTGGCTACGGTGATTTGGGGCGGCTTGTTGGAAAACAAGCGGGTGCGGTTTTTCTGTGACAATTTGGGTGTGGTTCAGGCCATTAATGCGCAGACGGCGAGGTCCCCGCCGGTGGTGAGGCTGTTGAGGAAGTTGGTGCTGCGGGGGTTGGAGCTGAATGCTCATTTACGGCTGTGCATGTTCCTGGTGTTCGCAATACAGTGGCTGACTCACTATCTCGTTTCCAGTGGCAGCGGTTTCGGGAGTTGGCACCGGAGGCGGAGGAGGTCGGGGTCCCGTGTCCGGAGCACCTATGGCAGTGGGTGTAGAGGTTGCTGTGTGTGGTAAGGTTGGCCCCGTTTCCGGGGTCTTCTGTGTGCCCGGTGGAGTGTTTTCGGGTTTACGCTGGGTGCAGACCGGCGGTGGAGGGACCGTTAATAGTGCATGCGGATGGTTAGTTTTTGTCTAGGTACCAATTTGTACAGGTGTTCCGGCGGTGTTTGGCGGCTGTGGGGGAGCGGGCACCGGAGTACAGCTCTCATTCGTTCCGGATTGGGGCCGCTACCGAGGCGGCACGTTGGGGCTTAGGGCCTGACGTGATTAGGAGAATAGGTCGTTGGGAGTCGGAGAGGTTCAGGATTTATATTAGGCCGCAGTTGCTTTGAGGATGTTTTTCTGGTGATGGGGGTAGGGAGTTATGGTTCACGGTTGTGGTGATGTGTGTTTTGTTTTCCCAGATGCAGTCCCCTGTCTGATGTGGATCGTGGGTCACTCTTACGTCCATTGGGGGAGTTTGAGAGCAGATGTGCTGCTGGGGAGGAGAGGTTTGGTGTGGTCCAGGTTGTTGCCCTTGGTGCAGTTTTATGCTAATATGGATAGGGCCCCCGATGTCTTAGTGGTGCACGCGGGGGGCAATGACCTGGGAGCGCGCACGTCCCGGGCGATAGTCCGGGACATAAAGATTGATTTGTTGAGACTATGGGTGGCGTATCCTGGCCTGATTATTGTCTGGTTAGACATTGTGGCTAGACAGTCGTGAAACCAAGCAAGATCGGTGCAGGGGGTGAATAGGGCCCGCGCAAAAATCAATAAGACGATTGGGCGCTTTGTTGCCAGAAACGGAGGGATAGTGGTCCGCCATCCTGATTTGGAGGTTCCTAATGACGCCTTTTTGCGGGCGGATGGGGTGCACTTGAATGCGCTGGGGTTAGATTTGTGGATCCTTGGGCTCAAGGATGGGATGGAGCGGGCCCTCAGATTATGGAGGAGCGACCATGCATAAGGCGTCACGCACGGTCGCTGTGGCTGCAGTGGGTAGGGGAATTGGAGGTGACACGGTTAAAATTGGTGAGTGATAGTTAATGTTAATGTTAGTTAAAACTGGAGAACAGGATTTTGGAATGCTGGGGCGGTACCCAGCTGGTGTGGGAGATCCTGTGGCCAGTGCCACAGGGGAGTGCATGGCTTCAACAGGTGGTGCCCTCAGGTTAGGTGCCTGCAACCAAGGGCAAGTTGAAGACCTTGGTGGATAACGGGAAGGGGGAAAAGGAGCAGGGGGTCCTTCCAATTCTCCTCCCACTGGGTTGGACTATCTCAGGGGGTGTTATTTGTCTAATGTTATTAACCACGTTGGTTATTGTTATTTATATTCTATAAGTGAAGGAATTTACATATCTGGTTGATATTTTATTGTTAATAAAATTGGGCCGCTGTGGCCTTTGCACCACAACCGTGTGTTGTCTCTTTAATGGGGAAAAGGGCGTGGTGTATGGCCTAGCGCAGGTAAGCTATCCCTAAGGGCCCTATTCCACCGGACGATTATCGTTCAGATTATCGTTAAATCGTTCGAATCTGAACGATAATCATTCGGTTGAAATGCAGTTAACGATTAACGACCGAACGAGAAATCGTTGATCGCTTTATAAGACCTGGACCTATTTTTATCGTTGCTCGTTCGCAAATCGTTCGCATTGAATAAGACATCGTTCGGTCGTTTGCAATAGATATGAACGCAATAGCGAATAAATAGCGAAGAAAAACTATCGCAATTACGATCATAAGTAACGATTATCGTTCCATGGAAATGAGTGAACGTTTTCAGGTCTTTCGCAATAGCGGTCGTTTGAGATCGTTAATCGTTAACGATTATGCAAACGATAATCGTCCGGTGGAATAGGGCCCTAAGTCAAGGTAAATAGGTGATTATCTCAGCTCACCTCCTCCCCCTCTTTGCACAATGATCTCGGCAAAGGTCACAAGGCATGACCACAACATTCTACTATAAAATGAATTAGGTTATGGTCACAGAGCATGACCATAACACTGTACTGGGAAAGTAAATATGGGATGGTTTAAACTCATATCCTCCCCCTCCCTGAAAATGTTCCTCAGTTTTACCCTCCTTACACATTGACCTCTGCCCAGATCACAGGGCATGCCAACAACACTCTCATAGAATCAATAGACAATGGTCACAGCTCCCTTCCTCCTCCTCCCTGTATGCTGAACTCCCCACAGGTCACAGAGGATGCTCCCAACACCTTACTGTAGAAGTCAATGGGTGAAGATCATGGCTTACCACGTCCCTCCTTCCTGCACTATAATCTCTGCACATGTCACAGAGCATGCCTAACACACATTACACGGACCAGGTGATAGTGTGTGAATGTGTGATGGCGTGTTACTGTATAATGCGTGTGATGACATGTGACCATGTGTGATGCTGTCTGCCATGTCACCAGGTTACACATACTGTACCTCCCAAGTGTCCCTACTTTTGACCCCCTTCCCTCTTTTTGACCTAGAAATGAGATTAACATTAATGAAGTCTCTATGTTTCTCTAGAAAGTCTCTGGTTTCTTGCTGCAGATTATCCCATGAGGTGGTGTATGATGGATCCTAACCATTGTTATACTCAGGTGCATCATGGTCCCTGTCACACATCATATCACACATGCAGTATATATGGCCCAATCACACATAACATCATATCACACATCATATCACACATGCAGTATAAATGGCCCAATCACACATCATATCACACATGCAGGTCATATGGCCCCATACACACATATCACACATGCAGTATATATGGCCCAATCACACATCATATCACACATGCAGATCATATGGCCCCATACACACATCTGTAGGTGTTACAGATCCGTTTTGGGGACATAATCCGTGCTACAAAAAAACCCGATGAAGCCATTGTGCGTCTGTGTCCCCTATATGACAGGGGGTCCGTGTAAAGGCCGATAGTTACTGAAACACATTAGTAATCCTGTCCGCTGTAGCCGGTCCCCAATTACAGACAGGGTTACTGATGTGTGACTGGGACCTAAGAATGCATCACACATCCAGGATCTGCTGCAGATTTGCAGATATCAGTGTAACTATGCCCAGGCCCCTAGGGGCCACTCCGCAGTATAGATGTTGCTAACAGGCAGGAATCGGGGCAGCTGTAGGATGTAGTGGTCACGGTGTAGGCACGAGGGTGATACAGCTGAGAACCGGGCTCCTGACCATGCGGGAATACTGGGCATGCGATTCCTCTATGTCCTTAGTCAGGGCACCAATGATCACACCAATGCCAAGGGTCAGAAACAACGGTAGTTGTATATTTATTGTAACGGTGGTAACTAGTAGCAACAGTCTCTCCGGATGCAACCGGGAATAAGGCAGAGTAATGGGTGATGCTGCAATAGGCTGTGAGAGTAGCGTGCTGAATGATGGGAGTAGTAGTGATACTGAGGATAAGATGCTGGGTGGAATGAGACTTGAATGAAATACTTGCTGTTGATGATTAGAGAAGATGATGATGAGAGGAACTGAAGAATCGACACCCAGATGAGAATCTTGAGACAGGAACACAGCCAGTGGACTGGAGCAGCAGAGCACACGCAGGCCTCTCTCTTAGCAGGGAGAGAGGACAGACACAACTTGTCTCCAGAAGGTGGAGGACAAGACTGACTGACAGGAACAGCAGAGCAACACACCCTATCCCCTCTGGGACAGGAGATAGACTGAGGTAGAACAGGAAGTCACATGGTAACCCCAGCCAAAGCTCGATGACTATTGGAGTTACCATGGAAGCAGGGCACAGTCACGTGACATCCAGCCATTGCATCATCACACCATTAGGCATATACAGAGAAATATACCTGAGAAGTACCATACTTGAACACTGGGGGGCGACATAATACCATTAGGCACTGATACCTGAATATACATGCAATAAATGAATGAAATAGCAGACCTGAATACTGAGAAGGTTGACACAAAACACGCAGTTTGCAGGGGACCATAGCTTTCCAGGACAGAACTGGTTATAACATACGGCAGTTGCTCCTCTACCATCACCCTGCTGGGTCCGGTGCTCCTCTACCATCATTCTGCTGGGCCCGATGCTCCTCTACCATCACTCTGCAGGGGCCGGTGCTCCTCTACCATTACTCTGCTGGGCCCGGTGCTCCTCTACCATTACTCTGCTGGGCCCGGTGCTCCTCTACCATCACTCTGCTGGACCCTATGCTCCTCTAACATCACCCTGCTGGGCCCGTTGCTCCTCTACCATCACTCTGCAGGGCCCGGTGCTTCTCTACCATCACTCTGCTGGACCCAGTGCTCCTCTACCATCACTCTGCAGGGCCCGGTGCTTCTCTACCATCACTCTGCTGGACCCAGTGCTCCTCTACCGTCACTCTGCAGGGCCCGTTGCTCCTCTACCATCACTCTGCAGGGCCTGTTGCTCCTCTACCATCACTCTGCTGGGCCCGTTCCTTCTCTACCATCACTCTGCAGGGCCCGGTGCTTCTCTACCATCACTCTGCTGGACCCAGTGCTCCTCTACCGTCACTCTGCAGGGCCCGTTGCTCCTCTACCATCACTTTGCTGGGCCCGGTGCTCCTCTACCATCACTCTGCAGGGTCCGGTGCTCCTCTACCATCACTCTGCAGGGCTCGGTGCTTCTCTACCATCACTCTGCTGGGCCCAGTGCTCCTCTACCATCACTCTGCAGGGCCCGCTGCTCCTATACCATCAATCTGCTGGGCCCGATGCTCCTCTACCATTACTCTGCTGGGCCCGGGGCTCCTCTACCGTCACTCTGCTGGACCCTATGCTCCTCTAACGTCACCCTGCTGGGCCCGTTGCTCCTCTACCATCATTCTGCTGGGCCCAATGCTCCTCTACCATTACTCTGCAGGGCCCGATGCTCCTCTACCATCACCCTGCTGGGTCCGGTGCTCCTCTACCATCATTCTGCTGGGCCCGATGCTCCTCTACCATCACTCTGCAGGGGCCGGTGCTCCTCTACCATCACTCTGCTGGGCCCGGTGCTCCTCTACCATTACTCTGCTGGGCCCGGTGCTCCTCTACCATCACTCTGCTGGACCCTATGCTCCTCTAACATCACCCTGCTGGGCCCGTTGCTCCTCTACCATCACTCTGCAGGGCCCGGTGCTTCTCTACCATCACTCTGCTGGACCCAGTGCTCCTCTACCATCACTCTGCAGGGCCCGGTGCTCCTCTACCGTCACTCTGCAGGGCCCGTTGCTCCTCTACCATCACTCTGCTGGGCCCGATGCTCCTCTACCATCATTCTGCAGGGCCCGGTGCACCTCTACCATCACTCTGCTGGGCCCGGTGCTCCTCTACCATCACTCAGCTGGGCCCGGTGCTCCTCTACCATCACTTTGCTGGGCCCGGTGCTCCTCTACCATCACTCTGCTGGGCCTGGTGCTCTTCTTCCATCACTCTGCAGGGCCCGATGCTCCTCTACCATCACTCTGCTGGGCCCGGTGCTCCTCTACCATCACTTTGCTGGGCCCGGTGCTCCTCTACCGTCACTCTGCTGGGCCCGGTGCTCCTCTACCGTCACTCTCCTGGGCCCGATGCTCCTCTACCATCACTTTGCTGGACCCAGTGCTCCTCTACCATCACTTTGCTGGGCCTGGTGCTTCTCTACCATCACCCTGCTGGACCCATTGCTCCTCTACCATCATTCTGCTGGGCCAGGTGCTCCTCTACCATCACTTTGCTGGGCCCGTTGCTCCTCTACCATCACCCTGCAGGGTCCATTGCTCCTCTACCATCACTTTGCAGGGCCCGGTGCTCCTCTACCATCACACTGCAGGGCCCGGTGCTCCTCTACCATCACTCTGCAGCGCCCAGTGCTCCTCTACCATCACTCTGCAGGGCCCAGTGCTCCTCTACCATCACTCTGCTGGACCCAGTGCTCCTCTACCATCACTCTGCTGGGCCCAGTGCTCCTCTACCATCACTCTGCAGGGCCCGGTGCTCCTCTACCTTTACCCTGCTTGGCCCAGTGCTCCTCTACCATCACTCTGCTGGACCCAGTGCTCCTCTACCATCACTCTCCTGGGTGCAGTGGGCCCAGGTATATCACTAACAATGTGTTTACAGGTTACACAGTGTGACCTGGGGACAAAGCTTAGAATTATCCTAGGTTCCTGGTGTTTAAGAGCAGTACCAAGATGGCGGCCCCATCACATCAGAATAGATAGTCTGCTCCCAGCCATTGATGACCTGTAATATACAGCCAGCAGGCACTTGGTATATGGGCAGTGATGGTTATTGAGCAGGTAACAGCAGTAAGGTGCCTTGTGGATGTGACGCTCTTCTGTACACAGATATATGTGGTATATGTCACACTTTCAATGGAGGGTTGGAAATCATTGACACCTGTGGGGAGTTTGCACTTGAGACTTCATTGACGCCATAAAGGAATGTCCGTCTCTTACACTGCAGCTGATCTCCGAGCTTGATGACCCGAAAAGAGATTCTGCCATGAGACTCCGGTGTTTAGTTACATGGATAATGGAGAGTGACAGCAAAGTCATCACTACACCTGCTGCATGAGATCTCTGAGTGTCCGTAATGTCATCATGAGCTCTGAAACACGAAGGGGATGTGATCCAAGATGTCACAGTGCGTTTCTATCACCTATAAGAAAATCACATCTAAGAAAGCATCACTGGTATATATACCGTATATATAGAGAGAGATAGGAAACAATCCCTGGAAGATGCCTTCAGTGTTGTGTACAGAAGCCGTGAAGTGATGCACAGCACAGACGGTGCGATACCCTGAACCCAAGACTAGTCTCCATGCACTATAACCACAGGATTTAAAGCTCCGGGTAAGGCAAATCTCAGATGATCACATGATCTGTGATTAGTGGCGATGGCGTCAGACCGCACAGTGACGGTGTCAGAACATACAGTGACGGTGTCAGAACATACAGTAACTGTGTCAGAACGTACAGTGATATTAAAAAAGAAGAGCCTGTGGAGCCTTATTCAAGAGTCTGGAAACACAGGACTAGCCAGATATCCCTCCGGGAAAGACACAGCCAAGGGACAGCTCCTGTAGGGAAACCATTAACACTACCATATTAAGTGGCCCTATAAGTCAATGTAATGACAAGGAAAAACCAACACCGGGAATCCATTGACAGACAGATGTTTCTGGGTGTTTCCCCTCATCAATGTGGAGCAGGATTCTGGCTAGGTGGGAGCAATGCCTAGTAGAGCCATAGGAGAAACATTGCAATATCACCTGCTATATACAGCCAAATGCTAAACCATAATGAATGCTGACCCCTCTCCTGCTCCCTCCAGACCCCTCAGTCCCCTCCAGAACCCTCTACTCCCTCCAGAACCCTCTGCTTTCTCCAGACCTCTGCTCCCTCCAGAACCCTCTGTTCCCTCCAGACACCTCTGCCTCTTCCAAACACCTCTACCTCCTCCAGATTCCTCTGTCTCTTCCTCCAGCCTTGACTTGAAGAAGTTGTAGTTTTGAGGAGTCGGCAGGCTACAGACCGGGGAACCTAGTCAAATGCGAGGTACTCAGCTGGAGCCATTAGAAGAAAGTTCTGCATCCAAGGGACTGAACATCTGCCTGAGCTACCCTGTGGGCACAGAGTGACACACAATTAGGGATTAGAGGCCAACCTAATGGGAAAGCTAGCCGTTTGGGGTACCTCTTATAGACATACCTCGTATGTAACAGGTTCATTGGTCAGGCTTCAGGGGCATGGCGATGGTGATGCAAAGTGGGTGCACTGGTTGGGCTCTAGGGGCTGGTGATATTTAGTGGGTGCACTGGTCAGGCCTCAGGAGCTGGCGATGTGATACTGTATATAGTAGATGCACTAGTTGGGCTTTAGGGGCTGGTGATGGTGATATAGTGCAGGTGCACTGGTCAGGCCCCAGGGGTTGGTGATGTGATACAGTATGTATTAGGTGCACTGGTCGGGCCCTAGGAGCTGGAGATGTGATATGTAGCAGGTGCACTGGTCAGGCTCTAGGGCCTGGTGATGTTATATGTAATGGGTGCACTGGATGAGCTCTTGGGGCAGTAGATGTGATGTGTAGCGGGTGCACTGGTCGGCACCAAAGGCTGGTGAAGTGATATGTAGAGGGTGAACTGGTCAGGCTCTAGGGGCTGTGGACGTGATATGTAGAGGGTGAACTGGTCAGGCTCTAGGGGCTGTGGACGTGATATGTAGCGGGTGCACTGGTCCGGCTCTAGGGGCTGGTGAAGTGATATGTAGAGGGTGAACTGGTCAGGCTCTAGGGACTGGAGATGTGATATGTAGCGGATGAACTGGTCAGGCTCTAGGGGCTGTGGATATGATATGTAGCGGGTGCACTGGTTGGCCTCTAGGGGCTGTGGATGTGATATGTAGCGGCTGCACTGGTCGGGCTCTAGGGGCTGTGGATATGATATGTAGCGGGTGCACTGGTCAGGTTCTAGGGGCTGGAGATGTGATATGTAGCAGGTGCACTGGTCAGGCTCTAGGGGCTGGAGATGTGATATGTAGCAGGTGCACTGGTCAGGCTCTAGGGGCTGGAGATGTGATATGTAGCGGCTGCACTAGTCCAGCTCTAGGGGCTGGGGATGATATGTAGTGGGTGCACTGGTCGGGCTCTAGGGGCTGGGGATGTGATATGTAGCGGCTGCACTGGTCGGGCTCTAGGGGCTGGGGATGTGATATGTAGCGGCTGCACTGGTCAGGCTCTAGGGGCTGGGGATGTGATATGTAGCGGGTGCACTGGTCGGGCTCTAGGGGCTGGGGATGTGATATGTAGCGGCTGCACTGGTCGGGCTCTAGGGGCTGGGGATGTGATATGTAGCGGCTGCACTGGTCAGGCTCTAGGGGCTGGGGATGATATGTAGTGGGTGCACTGGTCAGGCTCTAGGGGCTGGGGATGATATGTACAGTAGCGGGTGCACTGGTCGGGCTCTAGGGGCTGGGGATGTGATATGTAGTGGGTGCACTGGTCGGGCTCTAGGGGCTGGGGATGATATGTACAGTAGCGGGTGCACTGGTCGGGCTCTAGGGGCTGGGGATGTGATATGTAGCGGGTGCACTGGTCAGGCTCTAGGGGCTGTGGATGTCATATGTAGTGGGTGCACTGGTCAGGCTCTAGGGGCTGGGGATGTGATATGTAGCGGCTGTACTGGTCCGGCTCTAGGGGCTGGGAATGTGATATGTAGCGGCTGCACTGGTCGGGCTCTAGGGGCTGGGGATGTGATATGTAGTGGGTGCACTGGTCGGGCTCTAGGGGCTGGGGATGTGATATGTAGCGGGTGCACTGGTCGGGCTCTAGGGGCTGGGGATGATATGTACAGTAGCGGGTGCACTGGTCGGGCTCTAGGGGCTGGGGATGTGATATGTAGCGGCTGCACTGGTCGGGCTCTAGGGGCTGGAGATGTGATATGTAGCGGATGCACTGGTCGGGCTCTAGGGGCTGGAGATGTGATATGTAGCGGTTGCACTGGTCAGGCTCTAGGGGCTGGGGATGTGATATGTAGCGGGTGCACTGGTCGGGCTCTAGGGGCTGGGAATGTGATATGTAGCGGCTGCACTGGTCGGGCTCTAGGGGCTGGAGATGTGATATGTAGCGGGTGCACTGGTCGGACTCTAGGGGCTGGGGATGTGATATGTAGCGGCTGCACTGGTCGGGCTCTAGATTCTGCCATGAGACTCCGGTGTTTAGTTACATGGATAATGGAGAGTGACAGCAAAGTCATCACTACACCTGCTGCATGAGATCTCTGAGTGTCCGTAATGTCATCATGAGCTCTGAAACACGAAGGGGATGTGATCCAAGATGTCACAGTGCGTTTCTATCACCTATAAGAAAATCACATCTAAGAAAGCATCACTGGTATATATACCGTATATATAGAGAGAGATAGGAAACAATCCCTGGAAGATGCCTTCAGTGTTGTGTACAGAAGCCGTGAAGTGATGCACAGCACAGACGGTGCGATACCCTGAACCCAAGTCTCCATGCACTATAACCACAGGATTTAAAGCTCCGGGTAAGGCAAATCTCAGATGATCACATGATCTGTGATTACTGGCGATGGCGTCAGACCGCACAGTGACGGTGTCAGAACATACAGTAACTGTGTCAGAACGTACAGTGATATTAAAAAAGAAGAGCCTGTGGAGCCTTATTCAAGAGTCTGGAAACACAGGACTAGCCAGATATCCCTCCGGGAAGGACACAGCCAAGGGGCAGCTCCTGTAGGAAAACCATTAACACTACCATATTAAGTGGCCCTATAAGTCAATGTAAAGACAAGGAAAAACCAACACCGGGAATCCATTGACAGACAGATGTTTCTGGGTGTTGCCCCTCATCAGTGTGGAGCAGGATTCTGGCTAGGTGGGAGCAATGCCTAGTAGAGCCATAGGAGAAACATTGCAATATCACCTGCTATATACAGCCAAATGCTAAACCATAATGAATGCTGACCCCTCTCCTGCTCCCTCCAGACCCCTCAGTCCCCTCCAGAACCCTCTACTCCCTCCAGAACCCTCTGCTTTCTCCAGACCTCTGCTCCCTCCAGAACCCTCTGTTCCCTCCAGACACCTCTGCCTCTTCCAAACACCTCTACCTCCTCCAGATTCCTCTGTCTCTTCCTCCAGCCTTGACTTGAAGAAGTTGTAGTTTTGAGGAGTCGGCAGGCTACAGACCGGGGAACCTAGTCAAATGCGAGGTACTCAGCTGGAGCCATTAGAAGAAAGTTCTGCATCCAAGGGACTGAACATCTGCCTGAGCTACCCTGTGGGCACAGAGTGACACACAATTAGGGATTAGAGGCCAACCTAATGGGAAAGCTAGCCGTTTGGGGTACCTCTTATAGACATACCTCGTATGTAACAGGTTCATTGGTCAGGCTTCAGGGGCATGGCGATGGTGATGCAAAGTGGGTGCACTGGTTGGGCTCTAGGGGCTGGTGATATTTAGTGGGTGCACTGGTCAGGCCTCAGGAGCTGGCGATGTGATACTGTATATAGTAGATGCACTAGTTGGGCTTTAGGGGCTGGTGATGGTGATATAGTGCAGGTGCACTGGTCAGGCCCCAGGGGTTGGTGATGTGATACAGTATGTATTAGGTGCACTGGTCGGGCCCTAGGAGCTGGAGATATAATATGTAGCAGGTGCACTAGTCAGGCTCTAGGGCCTGGTGATGTTATATGTAATGGGTGCACTGGATGAGCTCTTGGGGCAGTAGATGTGATGTGTAGCGGGTGCACTGGTCGGCACCAAAGGCTGGTGAAGTGATATGTAGAGGGTGAACTGGTCAGGCTCTAGGGACTGGAGATGTTATATGTAGCGGATGAACTGGTCAGGCTCTAGGGGCTGTGGATGTGATATGTAGCAGGTGCCCTGGTTGGCCTCTAAGGGCTGTGGATGTGATATGTAGCGGCTGCACTGGTCAGTCTCTAGGGGCTGTGGATGTGATATGTAGCGGGTGCACTGGTCAGGTTCTAGGGGCTGGAGATGTGATATGTAGTGGGTGCACTGGTCAGGTTCTAGGGGCTGGGGATATGATATGTAGCGGGTGCCCTGGTTGGCCTCTAGGGGCTGGGGATGTGATATGTAGTGGGTGCACTGGTCAGGTTCTAGGGGCTGGGGATATGATATGTAGCGGGTGCACTGATCAGGTTCTAGGGGCTGGAGATGTGATATGTAGTGGGTGCACTGGTCGGGCTCTAGGGGCTGGAGATGTGATATGTAGTGGGTGCACTGGTCAGGCTCTAGGGGCTGGGGATGTGATATGTAGCGGCTGCACTGGTCGGGCTCTAGGGGCTGGGGATGTGATATGTAGCGGCTGCACTGGTCGGGCTCTAGGGGCTGGGGATGTGATATGTAGCGGCTGCACTGGTCGGGCTCTAGGGGCTGGAGATGTGATATGTAGCGGGTGCACTGGTCAGGCTCTAGGGGCTGGGGATGTGATATGTAGCGGGTGCACTGGTCCGGCTCTAGGGGCTGTGGATGTGATATGTAGCGGGTGCACTGGTCAGGTTCTAGGGGCTGGAGATGTGATATGTAGCGGGTGCACTGGTCAGGCTCTAGGGGCTGGGGATGTGATATGTAGCGGCTGCACTGGTCGGGCTCTAGGGGCTGGGGATGTGATATGTAGCGGGTGCACTGGTCGAGCTCTAGGGGCTGGGGATGATATGTACAGTAGCGGGTGCACTGGTCGGGCTCTAGGGGCTGGGGATGTGATATGTAGCGGCTGCACTGGTCGGGCTCTAGGGGCTGGGGATGTGATATGTAGCGGCTGCACTGGTCGGGCTCTAGGGGCTGGGGATGTGATATGTAGCAGCTGCACTGGTCAGGCTCCAGGGGCTGGGGATATGATATGTAGCGGCTGCACTGGTCAGGCTCTAGGGGCTGGAGATGTGATATGTAGCGGGTGCACTGGTCAGGCTCTAGGGGCTGGGGATGTGATATGTAGCGGCTGCACTGGTCAGGCTCTAGGGGCTGGAGATGTGATATGTAGCGGGTGCACTGGTCAGGCTCTAGGGGCTGGGGATGTGATATGTAGCGGATGCACTGGTCGGGCTCTAGGGGCTGTGGATGTGATATGTAGCGGATGAACTGGTAAGGCTATAGGGGCTGGGGATGTGATATGTAGCGGGTGCACTGGTCAGGCTCTAGGGGCTGTGGATGTGATATGTAGCGGCTGCACTGGTCGGGCTCTAGGGGCTGGGGATGTGATATGTAGCGGCTGCACTGGTCAGGCTCTAGGGGCTGTGGATGTGATATGTAGCGGGTGCACTGGTCAGGTTCTAGGGGCTGGGGATATGATATGTAGCGGGTGCATTGGTCAGGTTCTAGGGGCTGGAGATGTGATATGTAGTGGGTGCACTGGTCGGGCTCTAGGGGCTGGAGATGTGATATGTAGTGGGTGCACTGGTCAGGCTCTAGGGGCTGGGGATGTGATATGTAGTGGGTGCACTGGTCCGGCTCTAGGGGCTGGAGATGTGATATGTAGCGGGTGCACTGGTCGGGCTCTAGGGGCTGGGGATGTGATATGTAGCGGGTGCACTGGTCAGGTTCTAGGGGCTGGGGATGTGATATGTAGTGGGTGCACTGGTCCGGCTCTAGGGGCTGGGGATATGATAAGTAGCGGCTGCACTGGTCGGGCTCTAGGGGCTGGGGATATGATATATAGCGGGTGCACTGGTCAGGCTCTAGGGGCTGGGGATATGATAAGTAGCGGCTGCACTGGTCGGGCTCTAGGGGCTGGGGATATGATATGTAGCGGGTGCACTGGTCCGGCTCTAGGGGCTGGAGATGTGATATGTAGCGGGTGCACTGGTCCGGCTCTAGGGGCTGGGGATATGATATGTAGCGGGTGCACTGGTCGGGCTCTAGGGGCTGGGAATGTGATATGTAGCGGCTGCACTGGTCGGGCTCTAGGGGCTGGGGATGTGATATGTAGCAGCTGCACTGGTCGGGCTCTAGGGGCTGGGGATGTGATATGTAGTGGGTGCACTGGTCGGGCTCTAGGGGCTGGGGATGTGATATGTAGCGGGTGCACTGGTCGGGCTCTAGGGGCTGGGGATGATATGTACAGTAGCGGGTGCACTGGTCGGGCTCTAGGGGCTGGGGATGTGATATGTAGCGGCTGCACTGGTCGGGCTCTAGGGGCTGGGGATGTGATATGTAGCGGCTGCACTGGTCGGGCTCTAGGGGCTGGGGATGTGATATGTAGCGGATGAACTGGTCAGGCTCTAGGGGCTAGGGATGTGATATGTAGCGGGTGCACTGGTCGGGCTCTAGGGGCTGTGGATGTGATATGTAGCGGCTGCACTGGTCAGGCTCTAGACCAGGGGTACTCAACAACTTTTAGTGAAGGTCACTTACCGGGGTCTGTTGTCAGGTGAAGGTCCGAGCTGAACATCAGTAGGAAACGTGTTTTGTTACTTTGTCACAAACGTTCAACTATTTATATACAGAATTGCTGCTTATCAGCGGGAAAATTGGCATTTTGTTCTCTCTCACCAGGCCTTTGATATTAGGTACAAAGGGGGTGACTGCCCTGGTAGTATATAGCCCCCCTGTTGCTCCCCCAGTAGTGTATAGCCCCCCCTGTGCGCTCTCCTTTAGTAGTATATAGCCCCCTGTTGCTCCCCCAGTAGTATATAGCCCCCCTGTGCGCTCTCCCCCTGTAGTATATAGCCCCCTTTGAGCTCCCCCCAGTAGTATATAGCCCCCCTGTGCGCTCTCCCCCTGTAGTATATAGCCCCCTGTGCGCTGTCCCCCAGTAGTATATAGCCCCCTGTGAGCTCCCCCTGTAGTATATAGCCCCCTGTGAGCTCCCCCCAGTAGTATATAGCCCCCGTGAGCTCCCCCCAAGTAGTATATAGCCCCCCTGTGCGCTCTCCCCCAGTAGTATATAGCCCCCTGTGAGCTCCCCCCAGTAGTATATAGCCTCCCCGTGCGCTCTCCCCCTGTAGAATATAGCCCCCTGTGAGCTCCCCCCAGTAGTATATAGCCCCCCTGTGCGCTCTCCCCCAGTAGTATATAGCCCCCTGTGAGCTCCCCCCAGTATATAGCCCCCCTGTGCTCTCCCCCTGTAGTATATAGCCCCCTGTGAGCTCCCCCCAGTAGTATATAGCCCCCGTGAGCTCCCCCCAAGTAGTATATAGCCCCCCTGTGAGCTCCCCCCTGTAGTATATAGCCCCCTGTGAGCTCCCCCTGTAGTATATAGCCCCCCCATGCGCTGTCCCCCTGTAGTATATAGCCCCCTGTGAGCTCCCCCCAGTAGTATATAGCGCCCCTGTGCTCTCCCCCCAGTAGTATATAGCCCCCTGTGAGCTCCCCCCAGTAGTATATAGCCCCCCTGTGCTCTCCCCCTGTAGTATATAGCCCCCTGTGAGCTCCCCCCAGTAGTATATAGCCCCCGTGAGCTCCCCCCAAGTAGTATATAGCCCCCCTGTGAGCTCCCCCCTGTAGTATATAGCCCCCTGTGAGCTCCCCCTGTAGTATATAGCCCCCCCATGCGCTGTCCCCCTGTAGTATATAGCCCCCTGTGAGCTCCCCCCAGTAGTATATAGCCCCCTGTGAGGTCCCCCCCAGTAGTATATAGCCCCCCTTGTGCTTTCCCCCTGTAGTATATAGCCCCTGTGAGGTCCCCCCTCTAGTATATAACCCCCTGTGCGCTCCCCCCAGTAGTATATAGCCCCCTCAGTAGTATATAGCCCCCTGTGAGGTCCCCCCTGTAGTATATAGCCCCCTGTGCGCTCCCCCCAGTAGTATATAGCCCCCTAAGTAGTATATAGCCCCCTGTGAGGTCCCCCCTGTAGTATATAGTCCACCTGTGCGCTCTCCCCTTGTAGATGCCCCCCAGACAGAAAAAAAAAATAACAAAAACAACTCACCTAGCACCTCGTTCCCCGCTGTGGCTGTCTTCGTCTCTTCCCGTCGGTCCGGCCCCCGGCTGATACGCGCTCTGTAGGGATGTCCCGGGGATTCCCCAGCAGAGCGCGCACCAGTGACCTCAGCGTACGCCGCCGGCCTGCACTTCCGGGAAGGACAGGCCGGCGGCGTACACTGAGGTCTGTGGTGCGCGCTCTGCTGGGGAATCCCCGGGACATCCCTACAGAGCGCGTATCAGCCGGGGACCGGACCGACACTGCCCCCAGCCCCACAGGCGTACTGACATCTAAGGACAGTACACCTATGGGGCGGGAGGCAGTGCGGTGGGGAGCGGGACGGGACGGATCCGGGGCGGTTAGGAGGTCTGACCAGGGGTCCGGACAGCTGGCCTCCGCGGTCCGGGTTCGGACCACGGTCCGCCAGTTGAGGACCCCTGCTCTAGGGGCTGGGGATGTGATATGTAGCGGGTGCACTGGTCAGGCTCTAGGGGCTGGGGATGTGATATGTAGCGGCTGCACTGGTCGGGCTCTAGGGGCTGGGGATGTGATATGTAGCGGCTGCACTGGTCGGGCTCTAGGGGCTGGGGATGTGATATGTAGCGGGTGCACTGGTCGGGCTCTAGGGGCTGGGGATGTGATATCTAGTGGGTGCACTGGTCGGGCTCTAGGGGCTAGGGATGTGATATGTAGCGGGTGCACTGGTCGGGCTCTAGGGGCTGGGGATGATATGTACAGTAGCGGGTGCACTGGTCGGGCTCTAGGGGCTGGGGATGATATGTACAGTAGCGGGTGCACTGGTCGGGCTCTAGGGGCTGGGGATGATATGTAGCGGATGAACTGGTAAGGCTATAGGGGCTGGGGATGTGATATGTAGCGGGTGCACTGGTCGGGCTCTAGGGGCTGGGAATGTGATATGTAGCGGGTGCACTGGTCAGGCTCTAGGGGCTGTGGATGTGATATGTAGCGGGTGCACTGGTCAGGTTCTAGGGGCTGGGGATATGATATGTAGTGGGTGCACTGGTCGGGCTCTAGGGGCTGGGGATGATATGTACAGTAGCGGGTGCACTGGTCGGGCTCTAGGGGCTGTGGATGTGATATGTAGCGGCTGCACTGGTCAGGCTCTAGGGGCTGTGGATGTGATATGTAGCGGGTGCACTGGTCAGGTTCTAGGGGCTGGGGATATGATATGTAGCGGGTGCACTGGTCAGGTTCTAGGGGCTGGAGATGTGATATGTAGTGGGTGCACTGGTCGGGCTCTAGGGGCTGGGGATGATATGTAGCGGCTGCACTGGTCAGGCTCTAGGGGCTGTGGATGTGATATGTAGCGGGTGCACTGGTCAGGTTCTAGGGGCTGTGATATGTAGCGGATGAACTGGTCAGGCTCTAGGGGCTGTGGATGTGATATGTAGCGGGTGCACTGGTCAGGCTCTAGGGGCTGGAGATGTGATATGTAGCGGGTGCACTGGTCAGGCTCTAGGGGCTGTGGATGTGATATGTAGCGGCTGCACTGGTCAGGCTCTAGGGGCTGGAGATGTGATATGTAGCAGGTGCACTGGTCAGGCTCTAGGGGCTGGAGATGTGATATGTAGCGGGTGCACTGGTCAGGCTCTAGGGGCTGTGGATGTGATATGTAGCGGCTGCACTGGTAAGGCTATATGGGCTGGGGATGTGATATGTAGCGGCTGCACTGGTCGGGCTCTAGGGGCTGGGGATGTGATATGTAGCGGGTGCACTGGTCCGGCTCTAGGGGCTGGGGATGTGATATGTAGCGGGTGCACTGGTCAGGCTCTAGGGGCTGGGGATGTGATATGTAGCGGCTGCACTGACAGGTGATTGACAGGTTGGGATATAGGTGTCTGTATATGCGGAGCTGTATTCATTCTCCCCCCTCATCATGTCATGTTGTTCTGGTTGAAGATGCAGGAGAGGAGTGTGTCGGCTCCGGGCCGTGTCTTCCCTGCTCGCCAGGTTTCCAGCCCTGTTACATAGCGGTCAGGCGCACAGTCTCCTCCGGAGATTGAGTGATTTGTGCTGCTCCTCATTCCTTGTCATTATTTTTCTTTGCATTTACTTCTGAGATCTCCCCGATCTGTTTTGTAAGTAGAAATCATTTATATTTCACACTCGGTTCCCTCGGAGGAGCTCGGTCTACCATCCAAGCCGCTAAATTGGTAGCAATGGGAAGGAGGCCGCTCGCTTGTTTACTACATAGAGAAACCTCCCCTCCAATTGTTGGATGAATCTGTCAGATAACTTACTGATAACCCAGAGGAAGAGGAAGAGAGTAACCTGACCTTCATCTCACCACGTCTGATGCTACAGGGGCAAATCTGAGGCTATTCCATCACTGCGGGGCGCCTCACACCAGTCCCGATACTGAAGGAGGTCCGGACCAGCACTGCACCCCCTCAGAGTAGACCCAGCCACATTAGTGGGGGCTGCAGCAGAAGGTAAGGAGATGAGGGACAGGGATGATCCTGGGGTGCTCACAAGGAAGATGGGAGTAGTAGGAAGCTGAAGGAGGACTATTCTAGGGAAGGTCTATAGTGTCCTGATGGACCCTGTGTATGTTCCTGGTGGACTCAGCATCCTTTGTAGGAGGGGGACTGCATGGGGTGGTATAGTCTGGGACCCCAGGGCACCCTAGTATGCTGGTATCTGGGTGCAGGTGTATTTGTAATGGTGGCCCCATCATTAGAGTGTCGGCGAGGTGGTTACGCAGGAACAATAGGTGGGATGTGTATGAGAAGAGGTGACAGTCCTTATCCAGCCCAGATGAGAGGAACTCTGGGTTGTCACTTTTCTCACTGTGCTGGAGATGTAGAGGGTTACAATTTCCTATCACAGGGTGTAAGGCAGTAAAGGTCGGCGTGTAAGGCCCACGCGGTGGGAGCAGACGAGTCCTTGTCCAGCCTCTCTTCTCAGAGTAGGAGACAGGATTCAGTAGATTCAGTGTTTATAGGTGTATTATCACATGACGCCATGGTTCACTATGACCTTACTATGACTGGTCTGATCCATCTCCCTGGGGATGGACGGTAGGACCTGGGGAAACTCCTCTCACAGAATGTTCTAGTGGCTTCTGAGGGAAGGTCATGTGACCCGCTTCTCATACACTTTTACAGAGAATCCACCAGTGGTAGCAGCATAGAGTGAGTTAGCCAGTGCACAGGTTAGACAGTGTGAAGCAATATAATATATATTTGCAACTCATTACCGAGGAAAGAGCTGAGCAGCGCTCTGAAACGCGTATAAAGAGTTGTTACTACTATTGAATATATTGCAGAAATATACTGCCATAACCACCTACCACCGGTCCCACCATTTATTAGCTCACAGCATAGTAAATGCATACAAATACTCCTACGCTGACAGAGAACACGGGAGCAGCTCTTAAGGGTAAACACCCATCTGTGTCAGGAGAGACAAGCGAGCACTGAGCATTCAGCTCCAAACCGGACAGTACCCTAAACCAGACCCTGTGCACACGACACGAGGGACACCGAACATGAGGAGCGCTCCTGACCACATCTTCACCTAAATAACCCTCTGTCTGCTCCCACCAGTCTGCGGCCGCACACCTCATAGAATCAGAGTCTTCAGACCGCTGAGAGGTGGATTTCCACCGAATCTATTTTAACATATTTCTGTGAAAACGCTAATAAGTTCCACTAACTGTTACAATTTATATTGATATGATAAACAGAACAGTGATAACTGACTTGATCAAATAAAGTAGTAATAAACCACGGCGACTTGCAAGGGCCCTGCACTAGTCGCATGCGGTTTTAACCGCACCGTATGCAACAACTACATGCGGACTTTACAACACTATATTAATTCTAACCGCATTATATGTATTTTAACCTACAAATAATCAAGTCTATATCCTGTATTATACCATTTGCAACCGCATGAGATTTATATACAGATGTTTTTGTAAGCGTGTAGTTACATGTTCATTTGTTTATATGTTTTTATGAATTTTAATTTGGATTTAGATAAAGTGTTATATATACATATTTACTTGTGATTTAATTATACTTCGAGATTTACATTTGTCTCAAAAATAATATTTTAGGGGTATTGCTAGAGAGCCTACTAATTATACATACTAATTAGGTCATTTGGTGCCAGCCAAGTAGTGCACTCACTATACACCCCTTCCATAACTGCACTAGAGGTAGAGTTCTTACACCAGAGTTTTTATATATTAGACACATTCAGCTTATTATACCCAGACAGGAGACAATCTACAGCCGCACTACAACCTATATCCATCAGCAGCGTGTATATGAGGATCGGGACACATTACAGAAGTGGGAGCACTCAGAGCTGCGCTCAGCAATGGCTTCTGGGAGTTACCTGTCCTACAATAAGTTACTGAACATTTATTTGCAGTCATGTGATTTGCAGACATGACTGCAATGGCTTCCTATGGACAAGGAAATCGGCACCATCTTGCCACAGCTGGCAGTTCTTAGTGTTCTTCCTTGTCTGAAAGCACTGGCCGTTGTCTGGGGTCTATAAAGAACTCCCCTGTGGACTCACTAAGAGGTTACATCTCCTCATCCTATTTGTACAATGATGTCCCTAAATACAGAATAATACTGATCTGGGCTCGTGGAGCCTCCCGTCTGGTAGAAGACAAACACTTCAGGCGTAGAGAACGGCTCCGGCTGGAGATTTAGCATTCAGTGTCTACATGCCGCTTGGCCTCCAAAGACCGCTAACAAAATTGCTTTTCTGTTGCATAAAGTATCTTTCAAATTCAATTGCTTATCTTCTCATTCATTCACAAGAGAAATTCGGGAGATCTCCAGGAGCCGCGCTCCATAACAGATGTAGAGTATTAACCGTGCAGCCGCCATCTTCTGAGATGTATCACCGCATTCTCCGCGGTCACCGAGGCCGCCAGAAAGTCCAACCATCTGCATTTCTATATACAGGATAAGCATTTAGTTATCGACATCGCCCGTACAAGACACTTGGCTGTTATTACAGTGCGAGTGAATGAGGAGCGGCCGGGTGAGCTACAGGATGGCGTCACGACTGTCGGAGATACCGGCCCTGGGAATAACTCATTCCATTCATCTTTTTGTTAAAACATTAATGACATCTGGTCTATAATAGTAAATAAGACGTCAGGGAGAGCCGGACATAAGCAAATTATAAGCCTATAATAGATGAGAGAACATTGGTCCACTAAGCCCTGATGCCGTCTATCCATCGTAACCCAATGACCGATTGAAGCTTTTATTGGGTCTTAAGTGCATTACAGGTGGAGGAAAATCTAATCATCCCCGATACAAACCACATGAGGACAGGACGAATTGTCCTTCCCAGTCGGGAAATATCAACCTGCGAATCGGGCAAATTCTCCAACATCACTTAGGAAGGAAACGTCACCGTAGATGATGGGATAAAGGCTGCTGGCAAATGGCCAATAAACCAGAAGACATATAGCTGACGACCTTACAGAATCCTTCCTATACCGCTGTGTATCCTGCCTATACCGCTGTGTATCCTGCCTATACCGCTGTGTATCCTGCCTATACAGCTGTGTATCCTGCCTATACCGCTGTGTATCCTGCCTATACAGCTGTGTATCCTGCCTATACAGCTGTGTATCCCGCCTATACCGCTGTGTATCCCGCCTATACCGCTGTGTATCCTGCCTATACCGCTGTGTATCCTGCCTATACCGCTGTGTATCCTGCCTATACCGCTGTGTATCCTGCCTATACAGCTGTGTATCCTGCCTATACAGCTGTGTATCCCGCCTATACCGCTGTGTATCCTGCCTGTACCACTGTGTATCCTGCCTATACTGCTGTGTATCCCGCCTGTACCGCTGTGTATCCTGCCTATACCGCTGTGTATCCCGCCTATACCGCTGTGTATCCTGCCTATACAGCTGTGTATCCTGCCTATACCGCTGTGTATCCCGCCTATACCGCTGTGTATCCCGCCTATACTGCTGTGTATCCCACCTATACCGCTGTGTATCCCGCCTATACCGCTGTGTATCCCGCCTATACCGCTGTGTATCCCGCCTATACTGCTGTGTATCCCACCTATACCGCTGTGTATCCCGCCTATACCGCTGTGTATCCTGCCTATACCGCTGTGTATCCCGCCTATACCGCTGTGTATCCCGCCTATACTGCTGTGTATCCCACCTATACCGCTGTGTATCCCGCCTATACCGCTGTGTATCCCACCTATTCTGCTGTGTATCCTGCCTATACCGCTGTGTATTCCGCCTATACCGCTGTGTATTCCGCCTATACCGCTGTGTATCCTGCCTATACCGCTGTGTATCCTGCCTATACTGCTGTGTATCCCGCCTATACCGCTGTGTATCCCACCTATTCTGCTGTGTATCCTGCCTATACCGCTGTGTATTCCGCCTATACCGCTGTGTATTCCGCCTATACCGCTGTGTATCCCGCCTATACCGATGTGCATACTGCCTATACCGCCCTATATCCCGCCTATACCGCTGTGTATCCCGCCTATACTGCTGTGTATCCCGCCTATACTGCCGTGTATCCTGCCTATACTGCTGTGTATCCCGCCTATACCGCTATGTATCCTGCTGTGTATCCCACCTATTCTGCTGTGTATCCTGCCTATACCGCTGTGTATTCCACCTATACCGCTATGTATCCTGCTGTGTATCCCACCTATACTGCCGTGTATCCTGCTGTGTATCCCACCTATACTGCCGTGTATCCTGCCTATACTGCCGTGTATCCTGCCTATACCGCTGTGTATCCTGCCTATACCGCTGTGTATTCCACCTGTACTGCCGTGTATCCTGCCTATACTGCTGTGTATCCCACCTATACTGCCGTGTATCCTGCCTATACCGCTGTGTATCCTGCCTATACCGCTGTGTATTCCACCTATACTGCCATGTATCCTGCCTATACTGCTGTGTATCCCGCCTATACCGCTGTGTATCCTGCCTATACCGCTGTGTATCCTGCCTATACCGCTGTGTATTCCACCTATACTGCCATGTATCCTGCCTATACTGCTGTGTATCCCGCCTATACCGCTGTGTATCCTGCCTATACCGCTGTGTATCCTGCCTATACCGCTGTGTATCCCGCCTATACCGCTGTGTATTTTGCCTATACCGATGTGCATACTGCCTATACCGATGTGTATTCCGCCTATACCGCTGTGTATTCCACCTATACTGCCATGTATCCTGCCTATACTGCTGTGTATCCCGCCTATACCGATGTGCATACTGCCTATACCGCCATGTATCCCGCCTATACCGATGTGTATCCTGCCTATACCGCTGTTTATGCCACTGTGTATCCCGCCTATATCGCCATGTATTCTGCTGTGTACATGTATGTAGCAGTATTATGTGGATCTACGGTATGTAGCTGGCAGCACTATTTACATGCGCAGTTAATAGCTTTTTATTGGTTTTATTGCGTGTTATTTGCTCGTTGTTTCTGAGGATCAGTAGAGTATTTGGCGCCATTATTACTGTTACTAATAAACTAGAAATAGTCGCAAACTGAACAAATCAGATTTGTTACAAATTTTACAAAATATCAAATTTGTTCTAATCCAGCTTTTTTCCCTTTGAGTTTGGTTACACTGTAGAGGGAAAGTATAAGGAGCGTCGTCTCCGTACGTCAGTCCTACATAAAGCTCCACCCCAACCCGGATATGAGGCGGCCATACTGCACTCACAGAAACACACACCGGACAGGGTGTCAAGCTTCACACTGATCTAAGCCTGAGGGCGAGCACAGCGTACCAGGGAAACTAGGCTGGGTAGAGGCTGGAAACCAGGAACAGAATCCGGGGGAAGAAGGAAATATCACTGGGGCCCGAGAACAGGAACATAGGGGCCAAGGAAGAGCGACTGGTGACACACATCATACCTGGCGGCACACGTCACACCTGGCGACACACGTCCCACCTGGCGGCACACGTCACACCCGGCGACACACGTCATACCCCGTGACACACATCATACCTGGCAGCACACATCATACCTAGTTACACACATCATACCTGGCAGTACACGTCATACCTGGTGACACATCATACCTGGTTACACACATCATACCTGGTGACACACATCATACCTGGCGGCACACATCATACCTGGTGACACACATCATACCTGGTCTGACACATCACACCTGGCGGCACACATCATACCTGGTGACACACATCATACCTGGTCTGACACATCATACCTGGCGGCAACCTTCATACCTGGTGACACACATCATACCTAGTGACACACATCATACCTGGCGGCACACATCATACCTAGTTACACACATCATACCTGGCGGCACACGTCATACCTGGTGACACACGTCATACCTGGTCACACACATCATACCTGGTGGCACACATCATACCTGGTGACACACATCATACCTGGCGGCACACATCATACCTGGTGACACACATCATACCTAGTTACACACATCATACCTGGCGGCACACGTCATACCTGGTGGCACACATCATACCTGGTGACACACATCATACCTAGTTACACACATCATACCTGGTGGCACACATCATACCTGGTGACACACATCATACCTGGTCTGACACATCATACCTGGTGACACACATCATACCTAGTTACACACATCATACCTGGCGGCACACATCATACCTGGTGACACACATCATACCTAGTTACACACATCATACCTGGCGGCACACGTCATACCTGGTGGCACACATCATACCTGGTGACACACATCATACCTGGCGGCACACGTCATACCTGGTGACACACATCATACCTAGTTACACACATCATACCTGGTGGCACACATCATACCTGGTGACACACATCATACCTGGTCTGACACATCATACCTGGCGGCACACGTCATACCTGGTGACACGCCTGCTGCTATTTGAGTCAGATTTATATAAAAGTATAGAACTTTAATGTGAACATAATAAACCAAAGCTAAAAGTTACCAACTAAAGATCCCACAATGCAACTTACCAACATAAAAAATGAAATGGCGATCCAGAACTTCCTGAAGTGAATGGTGTGTGTGCCGTCCGGACGGGATTGGGGATTAATGTGCTTTATCTGACTTATCGGTTGCTGCAGCCGCCCTGATGCCATTGTGTTACCGTGAGCGCCGCCGCACCCGACAAACAAGCCCATTTGTTTCCCTTTATCGCCATTTCTTTGCTAAAGAACTTTGTTTTATTAAAGAGATCAATCACCGGCATACAGTTTAATAGCCGGAGCGTGCATGCGAGGGAGAAGAATGAGCCCTGTATTACAACCCCAAAGCATAGGGCAGCGGCAAAGCCTGATCCATGTAATAAAGGAGCCGGAGGCTGCGGAATCCTCTCCGAGTAATAGTGGGAGCCGGAGCCGCTCTCTGCAGAATGCTCTCCATGTTATAGAGGAGACCGGAGCCGCTCTCTGCAGAATCCTCACAATGTTATAGAGGGAGCCGGAGCCGCTCTCTGCAGAATCCTCACCGTGTTATAGAGGAGACCGGAGCTGCTCTCTGCAGAATCCTCTCCGTGTTATAGAGGGAGCCGGAGCCGCTCTCTGCAGAATCCTCACCATGTTATAGAGGAGACCGGAGCTGCTCTCTGCAGAATCCTCACCATGTTATAGAGGAGACCGGAGCTGCTCTCTGCAGAATCCTCACCATGTTATAGAGGAGACCGGAGCTGCTCTCTGCAGAATCCTCTCCGTGTTACAGAGGAGACCGGAGCCGCTCTCTGCAGAATCCTCACCATGTTATAGAGGAGACCGGAGCTGCTCTCTGCAGAATCCTCACCGTGTTATAGAGGAGACCGGAGCCGCTCTCTGCAGAATCCTCACCATGTTATAGAGGAGACCGGAGCCGCTCTCTGCAGAATCCTCACCGTGTTATAGAGGGAGCCGGAGCCGCTCTCTGCAGAATCCTCACCGTATTATAGAGGAGACCGGAGCTGCTCTCTGCAGAATCCTCACCGTGTTATAGAGGAGGCCGGAGCCGCTCTCTGCAGGATCCTCACAATGTTATAGAGGAGACTGGAGCCGCTCTCTGCAGAATCCTCTCCATGTTATAGAGGAGACCGGAGCCGCTCTCTGCAGAATCCTCACCGTGTTATAGAGGGAGCCGGAGCCGCTCTCTGCAGAATCCTCTCCGTGTTATAGAGGAGACCGGAGCCGCTCTCTGCAGAATCCTCACCATGTTATAGAGGAGACCGGAGCCGCTCTCTGCAGAATCCTCACCGTGTTATAGAGGGAGCCGGAGCCGCTCTCTGCAGAATCCTCACCATGTTATAGAGGAGACCGGAGCTGCTCTCTGCAGAATCCTCACAATGTTATAGAGGGAGCCGGAGCCGCTCTCTGCAGAATCCTCACCGTGTTATAGAGGGAGCCGGAGCCGCTCTCTGCAGAATCCTCACCATGTTATAGAGGAGACCGGAGCTGCTCTCTGCAGAATCCTCACAATGTTATAGAGGAGACCGGAGCCGCTCTCTGCAGAATCCTCACCATGTTATAGAGGAGACCGGAGCCGCTCTCTGCAGAATCCTCACCGTGTTATAGAGGGAGCCGGAGCCGCTCTCTGCAGAATCCTCACCATGTTATAGAGGAGACCGGAGCTGCTCTCTGCAGAATCCTCACAATGTTATAGAGGGAGCCGGAGTCGCTCTCTGCAGAATCCTCACCATGTTATAGAGGAGACCGGAGCCGCTCTCTGCAGAATCCTCACCATGTTATAGAGGAGACCGGAGCCGCTCTCTGCAGAATCCTCACAATGTTATAGAGGGAGCCGGAGCCGCTCTCTGCAGAATCCTCACAATGTTATAGAGGGAGCCGGAGCCGCTCTCTGCAGAATGCTCACAATGTTATAGAGGGAGCTGGAGCCGCTCTCTGCAGAATCCTCACCATGTTATAGAGCGAGCCGGAGCCACTCTCTGCAGAATCCTTACCGTGTTATAGAGGGAGCCGGAGCCGCTCTCTGCAGAATCCTCACCATGTTATAGAGGAGACCGGAGCCGCTCTCTGCAGAATCCTCACCATGTTATAGAGGAGACCGGAGCCGCTCTCTGCAGAATCCTGACCGTGTTATAGAGGAGACTGGAGCCGCTCTCTGCAGAATCCTTACCGTGTTATAGAGGAGACTGGAGCCGCTCTCTGCAGAATCCTCACCATGTTATAGAGGAGACCGGAGCCGCTCTCTGCAGAATCCTCACCATGTTATAGAGGAGACTGGAGCCGCTCTCTGCAGAATCCTCACCATGTTATAGAGGAGACCGGAGCCGCTCTCTGCAGAATCCTCACCGTGTTATAGAGGAGGCCGGAGCCGCTCTCTGCAGAATCCTCACCATGTTATAGAGCGAGCCGGAGCCACTCTCTGCAGAATCCTTACCGTGTTATAGAGGGAGCCGGAGCCGCTCTCTGCAGAATCCTCACCATGTTATAGAGGGAGCCGGAGCCGCTCTCTGCAGAATCCTTACCGTGTTATAGAGGGAGCCGGAGCCGCTCTCTGCAGAATCCTTACCATGTTATAGAGGGAGCCGGAGCCGCTCTCTGCAGAATCCTCTCCGTGTTATAGAGGAGACCGGAGCTGCTCTCTGCAGAATCCTCACAATGTTATAGAGGAGACCGGAGCCGCTCTCTGCAGAATCCTCTCCATGTTATAGAGGAGACTGGAGCCGCTCTCTGCAGAATCCTCTCCGTGTTATAGAGGAGACCGGAGCTGCTCTCTGCAGAATCCTCACCATGTTATAGAGGAGACCGGAGCCGCTCTCTGCAGAATCCTTACCGTGTTATAGAGGAGACCGAAGCCGCTCTCTGCAGAATCCTCACCGTATTATAGAGGAGACCGGAGCCGCTCTCTGCAGAATCCTCACCATGTTATAGAGGGAGCCGGAGCCGCTCTCTGCAGAATCCTCACCGTATTATAGAGGAGACCGGAGCCGCTCTCTGCAGAATCCTCACCGTGTTATAGAGGGAGCCATAGCCGCTCTCTGCAGAATCCTCACCGTGTTATAGAGGAGGCCGGAGCCGCTCTCTGCAGGATCCTCACCATGTTATAGAGGAGACCGGAGCTGCTCTCTGCAGAATCCTCACCATGTTATAGAGGGAGCCGGAGCCGCTCTCTGCAGAATCCTCACCGTGTTATAGAGGAGGCCGGAGCCGCTCTCTGCAGGATCCTCACCATGTTATAGAGGAGACTGGAGCCGCTCTCTGCAGAATCCTCACCATGTTATAGAGGGAGCCGGAGCCGCTCTCTGCAGAATCCTCACCGTGTTATAGAGGAGACCGGAGCCGCTCTCTGCAGAATCCTCTCCGAGTAATAGTGGGAGCCGCTCTCTGCAGAATCCTCACCATATTATAGAGGGAGCTGGAGACGCTCTCTTCTAAATCCTATCTGTCCATTAAAAAGATAGTGGGAATCCCAGAGGGTGTACACAATACAGTATGTTATAAAGGGATGAGCGAACTTTTGAAAAGTTCGGTTCGGTTTGAACCGGCAAACTTTCGTGAAGGTCGGATTCGTACGAACCGAACCTAAAACGAACCTTGCTAATAGTGATGAGCGAATAGTGAAATATTCGAATATTCGTACGCATATCTCCTAATATTCTAATATTTGATTGAATATTCAATCCCATTAAAGTCTATGGGAACAAGTATTTGATTATTGAAAAACATCTATTGGATCACTTGGAGGTCTCCAAGTCCACAATGACACCTCAGGAAATGATGCCAACACCACTGGATGCAACTAGGACAGCGGAGGAAGCATCTGACACCCCAAGATCGCCGGTAATAAAGTCACAAGTCGATGTTATACAGGTGAATTACCTGGTTAATAGAGATGAGTGAATAGTGAAATATTAGATTCGATTGGACTCACATAGCTCCCGATATTCGACTATTCGAACGAATATCGAATCCCATTATAGTCTATGGGAGGAAAATCCTTGGGACTTGGAAATCAAGATTCGATGAATTGGAGGTCACCAAGTGCACAATGAAACCTCAGGAAATGATGCCAACACCTCTGGATGCATATGGGACAGGAGGGGAAGCATGTATGCATGCCTCTGAGGCTGCCTAATCGCACCATTACGCCAAATTCTGGGCAACAGCATGGCAGTGATCACACAGTGAACCATTAAAACAGAGGTAGCATATAAACCATCCCAAAATTGGTGACAGCAAGCAAGGTTACTGTGTGTTTCCATTCAGTGACAGCAAACAAGTGTACTGGGTGTTTCCATTCATTGCAGAAAGCAAGGACACTGGATGTTTCCATTCATTGACAGCAAACCAGGTTACTGGGTGTTTCCATTCAAATATGTAGTAGCAAATCTACAAGGGGTAGTGCAAGCACTCTGCTGACCAAGTGCTTTGTGCTGCTGATATGTGCTAGACTGCTAGATCTAAAAAAAAAAAGAGTAGTACGTGTGTTCATCCAGTGCTACGTGCTGCTACGTCATACATAAATACACCGGGTGGTACAAGCAGGCGGCTGTGCTACAATAAGGCACTCTGTTTACCAAGTGCTACCTGCTACATAATACAGCCGACCAGCTGTACCTATATAATATTCATACACCCTTTAATAACCAGGTAATTCACCTGTATAACATCGACTTGTGACTTTATTACTGGCGATCTTGGGGTGTCAGATGCTTCTCCTGCTGTCCCAGTTGCATTCATCATTTCCTGAGGTGTCATTGTGGACTTGGAGACCTCAAAGTGGTCGAATAGATGTTTTTCAATAATCGAATACTTGTTCCCATAGACTTTAATGGGATCGAATATTCGAATTTTAGGAGATATGCGTACGAATATCGAATATTCCAGATTCGTTACGAACTTTTTGCGAAGTTCGTAACGAATCTGGTTCGTTACGGTTCGGTTCGCTCATCCCCAATGTTATATTATTGCTACCTGCCCAGATAGGAAGAAAATGAAACGCCATAGTGAAGCGGCACAGTGACGCGAATCCATCTTTCCTCCCATACATTCTCTGAAGATGATGTAAACGTTCTCATGAAGGGGTGGACTTTCTCCCCCAGTAATTATTTTAATCCTTTTGTAGCAGTAAAAGATTTGCACATGTTCGAGAGATCCTTGATTTATTTTAAATTTTACCATTGTGGGGATCTCGATGAAAACGTTACCACAATTCTGGAACATGAAGCGGTTAGAACATTGGAGGATTTGCTGCACGAACAAGAAGCGGCCCCTGAGGAGGTAAGATACCAGAAGGCATAGCGATACAATCTAACGCTTCCAGCATTATCCACCTGCCCGGCGACTGATTTGTTTGTCAAAATGGTAACAAATGAGTTTGAAAAAATACCGACACACATTTAACTAAAGAAAGGATGAAGCCGGGGGGGCGGAGCTAGCCGGCCATGTGAACGGACGTGCACAGAAGGAGCTCCGTCCATGCAGCCCTGAATAAACCTAATTACCGGGGCTCCCGCCGCCAGACCCGCACACTAGCACATGGGGAAGACCACCGGGGGACCCTCACCTACCCCGACTCCTGCGGCGCCACGGAAGAGCCGCCTGCAGACGCTGGAGCGCTTCTTCCCGCGCGGTGCATCTGGAGGCCGCGAATCCCGCAGCCAGCGCCAGCCACCCGGAGGACCAGAAGCCACTGACCCGGCCCGCTCCTCCAGCTTACCTCCCGCACCTCCACCGGACTGCCGCGGGACCCGGGCGGCTCGCTTCTCAGCGGTGAGCGCAGAGCCGAGGACGCGCTCAGAGCACCGGGAGGGAAAGCAGGCGCCATCTTGTCCACGTGGGGCGCCGGGCCCGGCTGCACGAGACGCAGAGCAGGTGTCCCGGCACCCTGAGACACCACCCCAGCACGCAGTAAGTGAGGCCCTGAGACTGGGGGACCCCCCCAACAGCCCACAATCTCCTGAGGGGACTCCAGACCCATCGGAACGCCCCCAAATCTCAGAGCCGGCGCCATCTTGGCCCCAGGGATCCCTCCAGGGACACACAGCACAGGAGGCAGCGGCTCCCACACAGCCTCCTATACAACCCCCCGTCTCGCAGTGGGACCCTCTGCCTGCCTCTCCCACCCCTTCCCTGCGGAGTACCCTGCACCCTGCTCTCTCTCTCTCCTGTGGGTCTGCACCTTCTATACAATATAACCTAGGCATGGCTGCAACACCCTTGCCTCCCAGAAGTGACAAATCACACACAAAAAACCCACAACAGAAATCCTCCCAGAGACAATCTACTAAAGCTAAAAATGGGGGCAATTCCCTTGCAACCACGCCGCCACATGAAACTTCTTGGCAACCTGGGGGAGACTCTGACTCTGACTCGTCTATATTTGGGGCTCAATCTCAGGGCAATGTTAGACAGCTTCTCTCTCAGCTCCCCACACGAAATGATTTCAGAGCCCTACTCTCGGAGATCAAGGCGTGTAGGGTGGAAATATCGGAAATCCGTAAAGATATCCAACATGTGTCAGACCGAGTAGAAAATCTGGAGGAGGAGCACGACGCCACCCGCTCCTACATTGCACAACTCCACGCTACAGTAGGGGTGCAATCTTCCGCCCTCAATGACATGCAGCGCCACATGGAGGACTTGGACAATAGGGGACGGCGCAATAACATCAGGGTCCGGGGGCTACCTGAGGCAACACACGATGAGGACCTCTCTGAAACTCTTGAGGCCATATTCAACATAGTCCTGGGAGAACCCTCCTCACACAAAATCAAGCTGGACAGGGCTCACAGGGCCCTCCGGCCTAAGCTGAACTCTGGCGTCCCTAGAGACGTTATCTGCTGTGTGCATGACTATGAGGTGAAGGAACGCATCATGACTAAAGTCCGAGCTATGAAGGATCTGGAGTTCGATGGAGCCCCTATTCAACTCTTCCCAGATTTGTCCTGGCTCACTTTGCAAAAGAGACGGCTTCTCCGTCCCCTCCTCACTACTCTGAAAGATAGCCAAGTCATGTACCGCTGGAACTTTCCATTCGCCTTGGTGGCTAGAAAGGATGGCAGATCGGCAACTCTGAGAGACCTCTCTGACCTTCCTGCCTTTTGCGAGACTTTTGCCCTCCCCATCCCCCGGATCACGGAATGGACTGTCGCTCATCCTCCCGCCCCTCCCGAGACTGTCTGGCACTCCACACAGCAGAAGCGGCGTAGATCCTCTTCTCACCCCTCACCTCCCCCAGCTCGCGACCCTGGAGGTTCCTCTTCCTCTCCTCGCTGATCTAGCGCCCTGTCTTCTGGGCCTATTAAGCTACCACCTGGCGGTGGGACTGTTTCTTCCTTTTATTGTTTATTGCTTTACATTAGGTTTTTTGTTTTGCTTCTACAGCTCTTTAGGCTGCATGGACGGGTTGCCAACCTGACTACCATACACCTTGATGCCTGTCCGGTTTGCAACCTGGTCTCTCCCTCCCCCTAGGAGCCTTATCCCTATGTTTTTTTTGATTCTACATTTATCTGTGTTTTGTAGGGAGAACCTTTTTTGGTTTTTTTGCTCCTTCCCATGCCCATTTTGCATGGGTATATGGCCTAGAGCCATAAACTTCCCTTTTTGGGATTTTTCTGGAATGTTTATTGCTCCATTGTTTATCTTTTTCTTCTTTCTGTGTCGTTTTTATGTACCTCCCCCCCTTTTTTTTCCTCCCCCTCCCAAGCAGCTCCAGGCTTCGAATGGACTTCCTGCCTCCTTGGATTACCTCCCGTGGTGGACCACCTGTGTCGTGGATTTGGGTGAGTTTTATGCTCTCACTAGCCTTATGTCCTACCTGACTTCCCTATGGCTCAGATAGTCACCATTAATGCCAAAGGGCTAAACTCTAATATTAAAAGGCGCCTGCTCCTGCAGGAACTACGCTCCTTGAGAGCAGATATCGCCTTTGTACAGGAGACCCACTTTGATGCTACAGCTAACTTTAACTTCTCTAAACACTTCTATCCACACGCCTATTCGGCCTCAATGGGATGTAAAAGGGGAGGGGTAGCTATTCTGATCTCCCGACATTGTCTTCTACAAGTGACTTCCTCCTACTCAGACCCTGGGGGGAGATTTGTGGTAGTAGAGGGGACCCTACAGGGTAAACCCCTCCTACTTTGCAATGTGTATGCCCCGAATCGCAGGCAAATTCCCTTTCTCCGAGGGGTGCTCAAGCGGCTTGCAACCTATCCGCCCTCCCCCAGAATACTAGGGGGCGATTTCAATCTTCCATTTTCAGATCAGATGGACAGATGCTCTCACTTAGGTATTCCTCCCTCTCATGATTTACGTAGGCTGTCGGTTGAATTCCGTAAACTGATTCGCCGACATAACCTTTATGATCTCTGGCGTATTGTGCACCCCCTGGAGAAAGCGTATTCCTTTTACTCCCACCCCCATCAGACACACACTAGAATTGACTATTTTTTTGGGAATATCCCGACGGTTCGCCTACTCCGGAAAGCGGACATAGAACCCATCTCGTGGTCTGACCACGGCCCTGTCCGCATCACCCTGGCCCCTATGCTCTCACCCACCCGACAGTGTCACTGGCGTCTCAACGAATCCCTACTTAAAACCCAAGTTTCCCGAGACTCTATTAAGCTATGTATCGAGAACTATTTCAGAGAGAATGAAGGATCAGTCTCCTCCCACTCAGTTCTGTGGGAAGCCCATAAGGCCGTCACAAGAGGGCACTGTATAGCACTCAGCTCTAGACTCAAAAGGGACCGCCAAGCTGGTATCCTAGAGGCTAAGCGCAATATCAGCACTCTAGAGGCCTCCATGTCTTCCCGTCCCTCGGTGAGCACCCTGCGTGGGTTGGTGGCGGCCAGAGCTAAGCTTAAGGATCTCTCTATCCATAAGGTAGAGCGTTTACTCCTATTTTCTAGACAACGCTTTTATGAGAAGGGGAACAAGGCGCACACCCTTTTAGCTCGTATGCTCTCTGAACGCTCGGCCGCACAATCCCCGCAGGCTCTCAGAGACGAACAGGGGAATGCCAAATACCACCCGGCAGACATATCCCGAATTTTCGAGACATACTTCTCTGCTCTCTATTCCCTCCCATCCTCCCTACCATCTGACCCAGCCGCTCGAGCCCAGAGGATAAGAGACTTTCTGACCACCTGCAATCTACCCACTCTAACCCCGGAGGCAATGGAACACTTAAATTCCCCAGTTACTCTTGAGGAACTGCAGGAGGTGCTGAAACATCTGCCCTCGGGAAAATCCCCGGGGCCGGATGGCTACACCTATCTGTATTACAAAACTTTCTCTGAACTCCTCTCCCCCCGACTGGTTTCGCTCTTTAATACCTATATGCAGGGCTCCCCCATCCCCTCTTCCATGCTCCATTCCCACATAACTCTAATACCCAAACCGGACAAAGACCCTTTGGACTGCTCTAGCTATCGACCCATTGCCCTGCTAAATACGGATTTAAAGCTTTTCACAAAAATCTTGGCCACACGCCTTGGGCTCTATCTACCGTCATTAGTGGATAAGGATCAAGTGGGATTCGTTATGGGTAGGCATGGGTCAGATAATACCAGGCGGGCGATAGATATAATTGATGCGGTCAACCTCCAAAACGACAAGGCACTGGTCTTGAGCCTAGATGCTGAAAAGGCGTTTGATCGCCTGGGCTGGCCCTTCTTAATGGAAGCCCTTTCGTTTTACGGGTTCTCCGGTCCCTTTTTGGCAGCGATTAAGGGCCTATATTCTCGCCCGACAGCATCCATTGTATCTTCGCACCAACGGTCGGGAGTATTCCCCCTCTCCAATGGCACCCGCCAGGGCTGTCCACTTTCGCCATTATTGTTTGTCCTTTGTATAGAGCCTCTGGCGGCGGCCATCAGGAGTAATGTAGATATCAGCGGAGTCACTATCAGGGGGAGGGAATACAAGCTGATGTTGTTCGCAGATGACGTCCTGTTGACCCTCACTAACCCACTCATATCCCTACCTAATTTGAATGAACTGCTGCGAGAGTTTGGGGTCTTATCAGGGTACAAGGTCAACACAGCCAAAACTGAGGCGCTTCCCCTCAACTTGCGAGCTGGAGAGCTACAGCACTTGCGGGTGACCTTTAAGTTTCGCTGGTCTACGGACTCTATCCGCTATCTGGGGATTCGTCTGACCGCGTCCTATCTATCCTTGTACCAGGCTAACTTCCCCACACTCTTTAGGGATGTTAAGGCCCTTATGACAAAATGGAGCAAGCACTACATCTCCCTCCTGGGTCGAATAGCAGCGGTAAAGATGACTATACTCCCCAAACTGCTTTACCTATTTGAAACCCTACCTGTCAGGGTCCCTATGCAGGAACTCAAGGCCATACAGGCGGCTATGTTTAGATTTATATGGGATGGGAAGAGGCATAGGATCCCCAAAACAGTGATGATGGCTAGTAAACTACAGGGTGGCTTGGCGGTCCCAAATATCACACATTATTACTGGGCGGCCCACCTCCGTTATATCCCTTCCTGGACTGCCTATCACGCTTACAGTAAATGGATGGCCATAGAGCGAAGGTGGCTGGCCCCCACCCATCCTAACTCTATCCTCTGGCTCTCTAGCCCAGCCGCCACCTTCCCTGATCCACTCCTTGGCCCTATCAAACATACGAGACACATCTGGCAGATATGCTCGGCCAAATTTAAACTTGCCTCTGAAGCATCGCCCTTAGTCTCATTCCTTCTTACTCCTGCATTTCCCCCTGGCATGCGGACTGCAACAGTCCGGACATGGGGGGAACATAATCTGTTTCAATTCGCTGACATTGTCAACCCACTAACCCGTACTCTGTTGCCTTTTGCGGACCTTTGTGGGAAATATGGACTCCCCCGGACTGAGCACTTCACTTACCTGCAACTACATCACTTCATGACTACCCTAATGGCTTCCACCACGGTATCAAGGCCCACAGCTTTTGAGCAGTTGTCTAGACTAGGTCCTAATATGCAGGGAATGATTTCTGATATCTATAAGATATTGGGCTCGCCTCCGGACGACACCCCGATCTCCCATAAATACATGGTGAAATGGGAGGCGGCTCTGGCCAAGACTATCTCTCCGGAGTGCTGGAGGATCATATGGGAAAGGGCAGCCAAAACGTCCATATGCACTACATACAAGGAAACCCAGTACAAACTGCTTATGCTGTGGTATCACACCCCCGAATTACTGAACAGACTGAATCCTTCCATTTCCCCCCTGTGTTGGCGTTGCCTGGGGGGAACCGGAACGGTTAAACATATCTTTTGGGACTGCCCGATCATTAAGCCTTTCTGGGCCACTGTGTGCGGCATAGTGTCCAATGTTATACAGAAGCCCTTCCCGTGTGATCCTCTGGCCTGTCTCCTTAATTTGACCCCCAAGACTATTGCTAAAAAAGCTACCAAGCTTACACTGCAACTACTGTCAGCGGCCAAAACTTTGATAGCGCGACAGTGGAAGCAGACCCTACCCCCTGCATTGACGGACCTGATAGCTAGAATAAAAGATATGAGGACCATGGACCATCTCACGGCCTCATTGGCAAACCGCCTGGATGCCTTCGATGCAGTGTGGTCCCCATGGGATGCCTATTGTACACAACAGGGATATGCCTGAAAGGTCTGGATCGCTGCCTTCCCTTTCCTCCCCCCCCCCCCCTCCACCCCCCCCCCCCCTCTGTTGCTCTTAGTCATGTCTGTCTGTCTTTCCTCTCTTACTATGTCTCTTCTGTCGTTTGGTCTCTAAGTATGTGTCTTTTTCTGGTCTTATATACTTATGATGTGACGTCGGTACCCGATTTTGCACTACTTTTACAGGCCTGGAGGTTCTCCATGTCGATTTACTTCCTCACAATGTTCCAGTGTTTATATGACAGTTTTCTGAAAGAACTATGTGCTCCCAGCCTGCCACGAACTTTGCGGCCTTCCTCGGGAACTCAATGCTTATTATATGCTGTACCGAAGAGTCATTTGTTTTTGGCTTTATAACCTGTTATTTCATGTTTCTCTGTTGTATAAAACTTTAATAATAATAAAAACCACAGTTTAAAAAAAAAAAAAGAAAGGATGAAGCCAGACGATAAGGGTGGCCATGTGGTTGTCTGGCCAAACAAAATGTATGAAATGGAAGCATCCCGACATCTAAAAAACCGCACCTGCTACCAAAAACTGAGGTATAATCCCTTGTCTTCTTACAGAAACATACTGAATGATATACTGGAGAAATACCGTGAGGAACAGGTCATCACTTCACAATTGGCCGGAACCGACTATACCAACACTATGGGGGAGATTTATCAAAGGGTGTAAAATATAGACTGGTGCAAACTGGCCACAGCGACCAATCACAGCTCAGCTTTCCTTTTACCAGAGCTGAAGGCTGAGCTGGGATTGGTTGCTGTGGAAGCTGAGCTGTGATTGGTTGCTGTGAGAGATGAGCTGTGATTGGCTGCTGTGAGAGCTGAGCTGTGATTGGCTGCTGTGAGAGCTGAGCTGTGATTGGTTGCTGTGGGAGCTGAGCTGTGACTGGTTGCTGTGGGAGCTGAGCTGGGATTGGTTGCTGTGGGAGCTGAGCTGTGATTGGTTGCTGTGGGAGCTGAGCTGTGATTGGTCGCTGTGGGAGCTGAGCTGTGATTGGTCGCTGTGAGAGCTGAGCTGTGATTGGTTGCTGTGGGAGCTGAGCTGTGATTGGTTGCTGTGAGAGCTGAGCTGTGATTGGTTGCTGTGGGAGCTGAGCTGTGATTGGTTGCTGTGAGAGCTGAGATGTGATTGGTTGCTGTGGGAGCTGAGATGTGATTGGTTGCTGTGGGAGCTGAGCTGTGATTGGTTGCTGTGAGAGTTGAGCTGTGATTGGCTGCTGTGAGAGCTGAGATGTGATTGGTTGCTGTGGGAGCTGAGCTGTGATTGGTTGCTGTGGGAGCTGAGCTGTGATTGGTTGCTGTGAGAGCTGAGCTGTGATTGGTTGCTGTGGGAGCTGAGCTGTGATTGGTTGCTGTGAGAGCTGAGCTGTGATTGGTTGCTGTGAGAGCTGAGCTGTGATTGGTTGCCGGGGGCAGTTTGCACCAGTCTAAATTTTACCCCCTTTGATAAATCTCCCCCTATTATCTCTTACCAAAAATTCATAAGGATGCTGTAACCCCACCAGGTAGGCCGATTATTTCAGGGTGTGAAGCCCTTACTGAATAAATCGGGAGATACATCCACTATAAACCTCATATGTACGGGACACAGCAGACCTAATCAAAAAATTGGATGGTGTTCAGAAGGAAGAGAAGATGTTATTAGTGACTTGTGACGTAGAGTCCCTTATACTAACATAAGACATCAGGTTTGGATGCAGTATCCTTCCTCCTAAGAGGCAGTGATATGGAAATAAGGATGATTGACTGCGTGATGGAGCTTTTATTTTTTACTCTCACGGATAATTTTTTTGTACTCAATGGGTCCTCCAGGGAACAGCAATGGGGGCGCCTTGTGTGCCCTCATATGCTAATCTTTTCCTGGGGCTGTTCCTGTCGGATCAGGGCGTCTCAATGGACAGTGTCCTCCTTTTAGTCACGCTACATTGATGACGTATTCCTGATCTGGTAGGGAACAGTTGAGGAGCTCCAAACCTTCCTGGTAATGCTGAATACTAACACACTCAATATTCATCTTACGTATAAATATGATAAAGAAAAAATAGAAGAGACATACTCCCGAGAAGCCAATATCCAGAGGAACAGCCAAGCATATTTGGATCAAGAGGTCCTAGACCGGGATGGACACCATGTGGCAAATGTGTCGCTTGGCAAAATATTGACCGATCTAGAGAAGATACAAGATTCTACACCCAATACCATGTACTTCCAAATATGTGGTATATTATGCAGATGCCCATGTCCAATAATCCATGTGCTCGGGTGGAGCCGCTCCCTGCAGAATCTGCGCTCCGTCTACTGTTTATCTGCAAAGTTATACAGTAAACGGTTATATTTTCGTACGAACGCACAGGACTTCCTGTCTGCATCGGCACCAGTACACACACCGCCCCCCAGTGGCCGCACCCTATATTATGAGCAGCGGGGAGTTCTGATGCGGGCGCACACTGATTACTCGCATCTGAATTCAGCGGCAGCAAAGATCATCCGGCCAGTACTCCAGTATTGGCCGGGATGATCTTTTCTGACCCCGGCCGGGTCACAGAACGGCCGGTGTCTCGCGCCATGTGAACAAGACCTAAATGTGCATCTATTTGGGGGTGCTGTGCTGCCTCGGCTGTGGACACCCCATTGAATCCGGTGTCTGTCCCTCGTTTATGTGATGGGATCTGGTGGCGGCCACATCTCACCGGGATAGATGCAAATCTATGGAAATGAAGGCGGATTTCTCCTCATCACTGAGGGGTCAGGCTTAGGCTTCAATAAATCTTAAATTAAAGGAGGTGACGCCTCTGATCCCCATTTAAGATTCCCTTTAAGTAAAGGCCTTTGCTTAATTATAAAGTAAGTTCTGGGTGACAGAAGACTCTCCGGAACAATTGCAGTGGCGGCGGCTTATATCCACCCAGTCCTGGCAGCGGCTGAGATGTATCCACCCAGTCCTGGCAGCGGCTGAGATGTATCCACCCAGTCCTGGCAGCGGCTGAGATGTATCCACCCAGTCCTGGCAGCGGCTGAGATGTATCCACCCAGTCCTGGCAGCGGCTGAGATGTATCCACCCAGTCCTGGCGGCGGCTTATATCCACCCAGTCCTGGCAGCGGCTGAGATGTATCCACCCAGTCCTGGCGGCGGCTTATATCCACCCAGTCCTGGCAGCGGCTGAGATGTATCCACCCAGTCCTGGCGGCGGCTTATATCCACCCAGTCCTGGCAGCGGCTGAGATGTAGCCACCCAGTCCTGGCGGCGGCTTATATCCACCCAGTCCTGGCAGCGGCTGAGATGTATCCACCCAGTCCTGGCAGCGGCTGAGATGTATCCACCCAGTCCTGGCAGCGGCTGAGATGTATCCACCCAGTCCTGGCAGCGGCTGAGATGTATCCACCCAGTCCTGGCAGCGGCTGAGATGTATCCACCCAGTCCTGGCAGCGGCTGAGATGTATCCACCCAGTCCTGGCAGCGGCTGAGATGTATCCACCCAGTCCTGGCAGCGGCTGAGATGTATCCACCCAGTCCTGGCAGCGGCTGAGATGTATCCACCCAGTCCTGGCAGCGGCTAAGATGTATCCACCCAGTCCTGGCAGCGGCTGAGATGTATCCACCCAGTCCTGGCAGCGGCTGAGATGTATCCACCCAGTCCTGGCAGCGGCTGAGATGTATCCACCCAGTCCTGGCAGCAGCTGAGATGTATCCACCCAGTCCTGGCAGCGGCTGAGATGTATCCACCCAGTCCTGGCAGCGGCTTATATCCGCCCAATCCTGGCAGCCGCTGAGATGTATCCACCCAGTCCTGGCAGCGGCTGAGATGTATCCACCCAGTCCTGCCAGTGGCTGAGATATATCCACCCAGTCCTGGCAGCGGCTGAGATGTAGCCACCCAGTCCTGGCAGCGGCTGAGATGTAGCCACCCAGTCCTGGCAGCGGCTGAGATGTAGCCAC
Organism: Dendropsophus ebraccatus; assembly: GCF_027789765.1. Taxonomy (NCBI): domain Eukaryota; kingdom Metazoa; phylum Chordata; class Amphibia; order Anura; family Hylidae; genus Dendropsophus; species Dendropsophus ebraccatus. The sequence continues at coordinate 170,421,043 of NC_091457.1, forward strand.
CCAGTCCTGGCAGCGGCTGAGATATATCCACCCAGTCCTAGAGACAAAACATATCAATGGGATTTATCACCAGGAACATCAGCTATTTTCACGGTGATCTGGAATAAAGCCGATCCCCGCAGAGTCTCAGAGACTGCTGCCAGGGAGGGAGATGATGGGGGTTGTGGTCTCTCTGACACTATGGTGGTTGTAGCTGGTGTGCGGAGTGTAAGATGGCGGCTTGGCTTTGCTGGTGCATAGGGAAGTGGCCAGCAGTAGACCCCTCCAGACCACCAGGATAACACCAGACAAGGATTCTGGAACATCACAATTTAACAGCTCAGAATCTTTCCAGGAGGCACGCCGGGCATTGTGGTATCAGCACAGATGATGCTTTCAGGGTACCAGATGAACACACCGCAGTAAAACAGTAGACCAATGTGATGGTCACAGCCGGGCAGAAGCTGCCACTGTCTGGGTTCAACTCTTCCCGGCTGTCACACACACCGCCCTGCCTGTCACACACACACATACACTGCCTGTCACACACACCGTCCTACCTGTCACACACACCGCCCTGCCTGTCACACACACACACCGCCCTGCCTGTCACACACACCGCCCTGCCTGTCACACACACCGCCCTGCCTGTCACACACACCTCCCTGCCTGTCACACACACACCTCCCTGCCTGTCACACACACACCTCCTTGCCTGTCACACACACACACCGCCCTGCCTGTCACACACACCTCCCTGCCTGTCACACACACACACCGTCCTGCCTGTCACACACACCGCCCTGCCTGTCACACACACACACCGCCCTGCCTGTCACACACACACACCGCCCTGCCTGTCACACACACACACCTCCTTGCCTGTCACACACACACACCTCCCTGCCTGTCACACACACCTCCCTGCCTGTCACACACCGCCCTACCTGTCACACACACACCGCCCTGCCTGTCACACACACACACCTCCCTGCCTGTCACACACACCACCCTGCCTGTCACACACACACACACCGTCCTGCCTGTCACACACACACCGCCCTGCCTGTCACACACACACACCACCCTGCCTGTCACACACACCGTCCTGCCTGTCATACACACCACCCTGCCTGTCACACACACCACCCTGCCTGTCACACACACCGCCCTGCTTGTCACACACACATACACTGCCTGTCACACACACACACACACACCGCCCTGCCTGTCACACACACCGCCCTGCCTGTCACACACACACACACACCGCCCTGCCTGTCACACACACACACACACACCTCCCTGCCTGTCACACACACCACCCTGCCTGTCACACCCACCACCCTGCCTGTCACACACACACACCTCCTTGCCTGTCACACACACACACCTCATTGTCTGTCACACACACCGCCCTGCTTGTCACACACACATGCACTGCCTGTCACACACACCTCCCTGCCTGTCACACGCACCGTCCTGCCTGTCACACACACACACCCCCCTGCCTGTCACACACACCGCCCTGCCTGTCACACACATACACCTCCCTGCCTGTCACACACACACACACCGCCCTGCCTGTCACACACACACACACCGCCCTGCCTGTCACACACACACACACCGCCCTGCCTGTCCCACACACACACACACACCGTCCTGCCTGTCATACACACCGCCCTGCCTGTCACACACCTCTCCCTGCCTGTCACACACACCTCCCTGCCTGTCACACACACATACACTGCCTGTCACACACACCGTCCTGCCTGTCACACACACCTCCCTGCCTGTCACACACACACCACCCTGCCTGTCACACACACCACCCTGCCTGTCACACACACACATACACTGCCTGTCACACACACCATCCTGCCTGTCACACACACACACCACCCTGCCTGTCACACACACCGTCCTGCCTGTCATACACACCACCCTGCCTGTCACACACACCACCCTGCCTGTCACACACACCGCCCTGCTTGTCACACACACATGCACTGCCTGTCACACACACCTCCCTGCCTGTCACACACACACCGCCCTGCCTGTCACACACACATCTACTGCCTGTCACACACACCGTCCTGCCTGTCACACACACCACCCTTACTGTCACACACACCGTCCTGCCTGTCACACACACCGCCCTGCCTGTCACACACACATACACTGCCTGTCACACACACCGTCCTGCCTGTCACACACATCACCCTGCCTGTCACACACACACACCGCCCTGCCTGTCACACACACACACACACCTCCCTGCCTGTCACACACACACCACCCTGCCTGTCACACACACCGCCCTGCCTGTCACACACACACACCTCCCTGCTTGTCACACAAACACACCTCCTTGCCTGTCACACACACCGTCCTGCCTGTCACACACTCACACACCGCCCTGCCTGTCACACACATACACTGCCTGTCACACACACATACACTGCCTGTCACACACACCGCCCTGCCTGTCACACACACATCTACTGCCTGTCACACACACCGTCCTGCCTGTCACACACACCTCCCTGCCTGTCACACACACATACACCTCCCTGTCTGTCACACACACATACACTGCCTGTCACACACACACCGCCCTGCCTGTCACACACACACCGCCCTGCCTGTCACACACACCTCCCTGCCTGTCACGCACACCTCCCTGCCTCTCACGCACACCTCCCTGCCTGTCACACAACCACCGCCCTGCCTGTCACGCACACCTCCCTGCCTGTCACACAACCACCGCCCTGCCTGTCACACACACCTCCCTGCCTGTCACACACACCTCCCTGCCTGTCACACACACCGCCCTGCCTGTCACACACACATTCCGCCCTGCCTGTCACACACACCGCCCTGCCTGAGACCTCTTCACAGGTCTCAGAGCGCTCTCAGTAATGTCTCACATTCATCTCAAGGGGACAGTCTGTCTATTGTCCTCTATGTCCATGAGCCTGGCTGTAAAGCATGTCACTAAATGTTTTTAAAAAACGGCTCAGGCAAGATGGCCGCCCCCATAACAATGTACAAAAAAAGTGAAATAAATAAATTACAGTCTGTGATGGGATATACTTTTATGTTGTATGATTGTGAGGAGACATTGTCCTGGTGTAGGAGATATTGGAACCTTGTCATCTATAATCAATGTACAGACAGGTGGAAGGGATAGAATGTTCTGGTGTCTACAGCCAGGAGATACAATGTGTACAGTAACCAGGGGGGAACTAAGAGACCATATGTCTGATGGGAAATGCCTCCTGCTCGGTCACCACGAACTCTATATATGGCTACACCACAGGGGGATCATGGGATGTGGCAGGGGCTTGTAGGAGGACTGGCTCCACCCCCTGAAAGGGTTGTTGGAGTTGTTGTTGCTCTTGGGGGTTATTGTCAGTGTCGGTCAGTAGGAGAACCCCCCAGAAAGCCGTGGAGAAAAGGAGCCCAGAAGACTCCAACCCAACAAATATACCCCAGAAGATGCCAACCCAACAAAGATACCCCAGAAGATGCCAACCCAACAAAGATACCCCAGGAGATGCCAACCCAACGGAAATACCCCAGAAGACGCCAACCCAACGGAGACACCCCAGAAGATGCCAACCCAACAATGATACCCCAGAAGATGCATCCCAACAGAGATACCCCAGAAGATGCCAACCCAACGGAAATACCCCAGAAGACGCCAACCCAACAGAGACACCCCAGAAGACGATGACCTAACTTAGATACCCCTGAAGATGCCAACCCAACGGAGATACCCCAGAAGATGCCAACCCAACGGAAATACCCCAGAAGATGCCAACCCAACAAAGATACCCCAGAAGATGCCAACCCAACAAAGATACCCCAGAAGATGCAACTCAACGGAGATACCCCAGAAGATGCCAACCCAACAGAAATACCCCAGAAGACGCCAACCCAACGGAGACACCCCAGAAGACGCCAAACCAAAGGAGACACCCCAGAAGACGATGACCTAACTTAGATACCCCTAAAGATGCCAACCCAAAGGAGATACGCCAGAAGACGCCAACTCAACGGTGATACCCCAGAAGATGCAACCCAACAGAGACACCCCAGAAGATGCCAACCCAACAGAGACATCCCAGAGGACGATGACCTAACTTAGATACCCCTGAAGATGCCAACCCAACGCAGATACCCCAGAAGACGCCAACTCAACGGTGATACCCCAGAAGACAATGACCTAACCTAGATACCCCTGAAGATGCCAACCCAACGGAGATACCCCAGAAGACGCCAACTCAATGGAGATACCCCAGAAGATGCAACCCAACAGACACCCCTGAAGATGTCAACCCAGCGGAGATACCCCAGAAGACGATGACCTAATTTAGATACCCCTGAAGATGCCAACCCAGCGGAGATACCCCAGAAGATGCAACCCAACAGAGACACTCCAGAAGATGCCAACCCAACAGACACCCCAGAAGATGCAACCCAATGGAGATACCCCAGAAGATGCCAACCCAACGGAAATACCCCAGAAGATGCCAACCCAATGGAGATACCCCAAAAGACGCCAACCCAACGGAGACACCCCAGAAGACGATGACCTAACTTAGATACTCCAGAAGATGCCAACCCAACGGAGACACCCCAGAAGACGCCAACCCAACGGAGATACCCCAAAAGATGCCAACCCAATGGAGATACCCCAGAAGATGCCAACCCAATGGAAATACCCCAGAAAATGCCAACCCAACAGAGATACCCCAGAAGATGCCAACCCAATGGAGATACCCCAGAAGATGCCAACCCAATGGAAATACCCCAGAAGATGCCAACCCAACAGAGATACCCCAGAAGATGCCAACCCAACAGAGATACCCCAAAAGATGCCAACCCAATGGGGATACCCCAAAAGACGCCAACCCAATGGAGATACCCCAAAAGACGCCAACCCAACGGAGACACCCCAGAAGACGATGACCTAACTTAGATTCCCCAGAAGATGCCAACCCAACGGAGACACCCCAGAAGGTACTGACCTATCGAAGATGCCCCAGAAGACGCCGATCCAACGGAGATACCCCAGAAGATGCCAACCCAAGGGAGATCCCCAGAAGATGCCAACCCAAAGGAAATACCCCAGAAGATGCCAAACTAACGGAGATACCCCAGAAGATGCCAACCCAATGGAGATACCCCAAAAGACGCCAACCCAAAGGAGACACCCCAAAAGACGATGACCTAACAGATACCCCAGAAGACGTTGATCCAACGGAGACACCCCAGAAGACACCAACCTAACGGAAATACCCATAAGAACATTTCCCAGTGAGACAGGTGGCTGAAGCTGAGGCAGCTGCTTCTATATGTAGCTGAGTATATATACTTCTGCCTCTATATGTGGGTGAGTATATATATATATATATATATATATATATACACGTCTGCTTCTATATGTGGCTGGGTATATATACATCTGCTTCTATATGTGGCTGGGGATATATATTTGGGTATATATATACATCTGCTTCTATATGTGGCTGGGGATATATATTTGGGTATATATATACATCTGCTTCTATATGTGGCTGGGTATATATACATCTGCTTCTATATGTGGCTGGGTATATATATATATATATATATATATATATACACACACACACACACATCTGCTTCTATATGTGGCTGGGTATATACAGTGAGTCCAAGAAGTATTTGATCCCTTGCTGATTTTCTTTGTTTGCCCACTAATAAAGACATGATCATTCTATACTTTTAATGGTAGATGTATTCTTACATGGAGAGACAGAATATTAAAAAGAAAATCCAGAAAATAAATCTAGGAAATATATATTAATTGATTTGTATTTCATGGAGTGAAATAAGTATTTGATCCCTTAGTATTCATTAGCAGTTCTGGCTTTTACAGACCAGTTAGACACTCCCAATCAGCTTGTTACCTGACCTGAAGCCACCTGTTCTCACTAATCACTTGTGTGAAAAACAACTGTCCACAGAATTGTCACGGCTGCGGTGGCGTCCCGTGTTCCGGGCCGCCGCCACGACCTCCTCCTGCCCCATGCAGCCGCCGGGGTCCTTGTGCAGGGACCCGGCGCTGCTGCTAGTTCGGCCCCTGGGGGCGCCTCACCTCTCCTCCGCTCCTGTCTCCGTCTGTGCCGGCCGGCGCGCGCGTCCCCGCCTCCTAGGGCGCGCGCGCGCCAACTGTCTCAGATTTAAAGGGCCAGTCCGCCCCTAATTGGTTAGTTGCACCAATCACTCCCTATATATTCCAGCCCTGCCCCACTACAGATGTTGGAGCCTCTACATGCTTCCCATAGCGTTTGGCCCAGCTCCCTGTTGTTCCTGATTCCTTTCCGCTACCTGGTCCCCAGTCCTTGTTCCTGGTTCCTGCTCCTCTGTTACACTATTGCCCCTGTGTTCAGCCTGTCACCTGCGGTTACGCCTACAGACCTCTGCCTGCACTATCTCCTGCCTACTGCTCCTGCCACGCCTCGCCTGCCGTCACTAGCAACCAAGCCAGGGGTAGCGACCTGGGGGTCGCCTGCCGCAGCAAGTCCATCCCGCCTTGCGGCGGGCTCTGGTGAAAACCAGCGGCCCCTTAGACTCCGCTCCCTGGTGAGGTTAGTGCCATCGCTGATGACGGTCCAGGCGTTACAAGAATCAGACAGATCACACAGATTTCGAGTCTCCAACATGGGTAAAACCAATGAGCTGTCACAGGATCTCAGAGTCAGAATTGTTGACCTTCACAAAGCTGGAATGGGCTACAAAAAGATTAGTAAGGTGTTGGATGTGAAAGTAACAACTATTGGTGCAATTATCAGAAAGTTTAAAGAGTATAACATGACAATCAACAGACCTCGGCCCGGTGCTCCAAAGAAGATTTCGCCTGGTGGGGTGGCAATGATGCTGAGAACAGTCAGAAATCGTCCTGCCACCACTCGGCAGGAGTTAGCAAATGACCTTAAGGCAGCTGGGACCACAGTTTGGAAGGAAACAATTGGCAACACTTTGCGCAACAATGGATTCACATCCTGCAGTGCCCGAAAGGTGCCCCTGCTGAAGAGAGCACATGTGGAGAGAAGGTGCCCCTGCTGAAGAGAGCACATGTGGAGAGAAGGTGCCCCTGCTGAAGAGAGCACATGTGGAGAGAAGGTGCCCCTGCTGAAGAGAGCACATGTGGAGAGAAGGTGCCCCTGCTGAAGAGAGCACATGTGGAGAGAAGGTACCCCTGCTGAAGAGAGCACATGTGGAGAGAAGGTGCCCCTGCTGAAGAGAGCACATGTGGAGAGAAGGTACCCCTGCTGAAGAGAGCACATGTGGAGAGAAGGTGCCCCTGCTGAAGAGAGCACATGTGGAGAGAAGGTGCCCCTGCTGAAGAGAGCACATGTGGAGAGAAGGTGCCCCTGCTGAAGAGAGCACATGTGGAGAGAAGGTACCCCTGCTGAAGAGAGCACATGTGGAGAGAAGGTGCCCCTGCTGAAGAGAGCACATGTGGAGAGAAGGTGCCCCTGCTGAAGAGAGCACATGTGGAGAGGTGCCCCTGCTGAAGAGAGCACATGTGGAGAGAAGGTACCCCTGCTGAAGAGAGCACATGTGGAGAGAAGGTACCCCTGCTGAAGAGAGCACATGTGGAGAGAAGGTGCCCCTGCTGAAGAGAGCACATGTGGAGAGAAGGTGCCCCTGCTGAAGAGAGCACATGTGGAGAGGTGCCCCTGCTGAAGAGAGCACATGTGGAGAGAAGGTACCCCTGCTGAAGAGAGCACATGTGGAGAGAAGGTACCCCTGCTGAAGAGAGCACATGTGGAGAGAAGGTGCCCCTGCTGAAGAGAGCACATGTGGAGAGAAGGTGCCCCTGCTGAAGAGAGCACATGTGGAGAGAAGGTGCCCCTGCTGAAGAGAGCACATGTGGAGAGAAGGTGCCCCTGCTGAAGAGAGCACATGTGGAGAGAAGGTACCCCTGCTGAAGAGAGCACATGTGGAGAGAAGGTGCCCCTGCTGAAGAGAGCACATGTGGAGAGAAGGTGCCCCTGCTGAAGAGAGCACATGTGGAGAGAAGGTGCCCCTGCTGAAGAGAGCACATGTGGAGGCGCGCCTCAAGTATGCCAATGAGCATTTGAAAGATGAACCAAGTTATTGGGAGAAGGTTTTGTGGTCAGATGAGACCAAAATTGAACTTTTTGGCCTCAACTCCACCCGCCATGTGTGGAGGAAGAAAAATGCTGCCTATGACCCCAAGAACACTGTGCCCACCGTCAAGCATGGAGGTGGAAGCATAATGTTTTGGGGGTGTTTCTCTGCCAAGGGTACAGGGCTACTTCACTGCATCACTGGGAAGATGGATGGAGCCATGTACCGCACAATCCTGAGGGACAACCTCCTCCCCTCTACCAGGGTTCTGAAAATGGGCCGTGGTTGGGTCTTCCAACATGATAACGACCCTAAACATACAGCAAAGGCAACAAAGGATTGGCTCAAGAAAAATCACTTTAAGGTCATGGAGTGGCCCAGCCAGTCGCCAGACCTCAATCCGATGGAAAATCTATGGAGGGAGCTGAGGGTCAGAGTTGCCAAGCGACAGCCCACCAACCTTCATGATTTAGAGAGAATCTGCAAAGAAGAGTGGGCCAAGATTCCCCCTGGTGTGTGCGCTAAACTTGTGGTGAACTACAACAAACCTCTCACCGCTGGGCTGGCAAACAAAGGCTTTGCCACTAAGTATTGGGTGTGTTTGGCAAGAGGGATCAAATACTTATTTTCCTCATTGAAATACAAATGAATTAAAATATATTCTTTAAAATTATATTCTGGATTTTTTTCTTGATATTCTGTCTCTCCATGTTAGAATATATCTACCATTAAAAGTGCTGAAGGATAGTGTCTTTATTAGTGGGCAAAGAAAGAAAATCAGCAAGGGATCAAATACTTCTTGGACTCACTGTATATATATATATATATATATATATATATATATATATATACACACATCTGCTTCTATATGTGGCTGGGTATATATATACATCTGCTTCTATATGTGGCTGGGTATATATATATATATCTGCTTCTATATGTGGCTGGGTATATATATATATACACATCTGCTTCTATATGTGGCTGGGTATATATACATCTGCTTCTATATGTGGCTGGGTATATATATATATATCTGCTTCTATATGTGGCTGGGTATATATATATATCTGCTTCTATATGTGGCTGGGTATATATACATCTGTTTCTATATCTGGCAGGGTATATATACATCTGCTTCTATATGTGGCTGGGTATATATACATCTGCTTCTATATGTGGCTGGGTATATATATATATCTGCTTCTATATGTGGCTGGGTATATATACATCTGCTTCTATATGTGGCTGGGTATATATACATCTGCTTCTATATGTGGCTGGGTATATATACATCTGCTTCTATATGTGGCTGGGTATATATATATATATATATACACATCTGCTTCTATATGTGGCTGGGTATATATATATATATATATACACATCTGCTTCTATATGTGGCTGGGTATATATATACATCTGCTTCTATATGTGGCTGGGTATATATATATATATATACACATCTGCTTCTATATGTGGCTGGGTATATATATACATCTGCTTCTATATGTGGCTGGGTATATATATATACATCTGCTTCTATATGTGGCTGGGTATATATATATATCTGCTTCTATATGTGGCTGGGTATATATACATCTGCTTCTATATGTGGCTGGGTATATATACATCTGCTTCTATATGTGGCTGGGTATATATACATCTGCTTCTATATGTGGCTGGGTATATATATATCTGCTTCTATATGTGGCTGGGTATATATATATATCTGCTTCTATATGTGGCTGGGTATATATACATCTGCTTCTATATGTGGCTGGGTATATATACATCTGCTTCTATATGTGGCTGGGTATATATATATATATATCTGCTTCTATATGTGGCTGGGTATATATATACATCTGCTTCTATATGTGGCTGGGTATATATATACATCTGCTTCTATATGTGGCTGGGTATATATATACATCTGCTTCTATATGTGGCTGGGTATATATATACATCTGCTTCTATATGTGGCTGGGTATATATATACATCTGCTTCTATATGTGGCTGGGTATATATATATATCTGCTTCTATATGTGGCTGGGTATATAAACATCTGCTTCTATATGTGGCTGGGTATATATATATATACACATCTGCTTCTATATGTGGCTGGGTATATAAACATCTGCTTCTATATGTGGCTGGGTATATATATACATCTGCTTCTATATATGGCTGGGTATATATATATATATATCTGCTTCTATATGTGGCTGGGTATATATACATCTGCTTCTATATGTGGCTGGGTATATATACATCTGCTTCTATATGTGGCTGGGTATATATATACATCTGCTTCTATATGTGGCTGGGTATATATATATACTTCTGCTTCTATATGTGGCTGGGTATATATATATATATATATATATATGTATATGTATATATACATCTGCTTCTATATGTGGCTGGGTATATATATATACACATCTGCTTCTATATGTGGCTGGATATATATATACATCTGCTTCTATATGTGGCTGGGTATATATATATATACACACATCTGCTTCTATATGTGGCTGGATATATATATACATCTGCTTCTATATGTGGCTGGGTATATAAACATCTGCTTCTATATGTGGCTGGATATATATATATATATATATATATATATATATATACATCTGCTTCTATATGTGGCTGGGTATATATACATCTGCTTCTATATGTGGCTGGGTATATATATACATCTGCTTCTATATGTGGCTGGGTATATATATATCTGCTTCTATATGTGGCTGGGTATATATATATATATGCTTCTATATGTGGCTGGGTATATATATACACATCTGCTTCTATATGTGGCTGGGTATATATATATATATATACATCTGCTTCTATATGTGGCTGGGTATATATACATCTGCTTCTATATGTGGCTGGGTATATATATACATCTGCTTCTATATGTGGCTGGGTATATATATATACATCTGCTTCTATATGTGGCTGGGTATATATACATCTGCTTCTATATGTGGCTGGGTATATATATACATCTGCTTCTATATATGGCTGGGTATATATATATATATATATCTGCTTCTATATGTGGCTGGGTATATATATATACATCTGCTTCTATATGTGGCTGGGTATATATATATCTGCTTCTATATGTGGCTGGGTATATATATATATCTGCTTCTATATGTGGCTGGGTATATATATATATCTGCTTCTATATGTGGCTGGGTATATATATATATCTGCTTCTATATGTGGCTGGGTATATATATATATATCTGCTTCTATATGTGGCTGGGTATATATATATATCTGCTTCTATATGTGGCTGGGTATATATATATAATCTGGTTCTATATGTGGCTGGGTATATATATATATCTGCTTCTATATGTGGCTGGGTATATATATATATATCTGCTTCTATATGTGGCTGGGTATATATATATATCTGCTTCTATATGTGGCTGGGTATATATATATATCTGCTTCTATATGTGGCTGGGTATATATATATATATCTGCTTCTATATGTGGCTGGGTATATATATATATCTGCTTCTATATGTGGCTGGGTATATATATATATCTGCTTCTATATGTGGCTGGGTATATATATATATCTGCTTCTATATGTGGCTGGGTATATATATATCTGCTTCTATATGTGGCTGGGTATATATATATCTGCTTCTATATGTGGCTGGGTATATATATATATCTGCTTCTATATGTGGCTGGGTATATATATATCTGCTTCTATATGTGGCTGGGTATATATATATCTGCTTCTATATGTGGCTGGGTATATATATATATCTGCTTCTATATGTGGCTGGGTATATATACATCTGCTTCTATATGTGGCTGGGTATATATATATATCTGCTTCTATATGTGGCTAGGTATATATACATCTGCTTCTATATGTGGCTGGGTATATATACATCTGCTTCTATATGTGGCTGGGTATATATACATCTGCTTCTATATGTGGCTAGGTATATATACATCTGCTTCTATATGTGGCTGGGTATATATACATCTGCTTCTATATGTGGCTGGGTATATATATACACATCTGCTTCTATATGTGGCTGGGTATATATATACATCTGCTTCTATATGTGGCTGGGTATATATATACACATCTGCTTCTATATGTGGCTGGGTATATATACATCTCTGCTTCTATATGTGGCTGGGTATATATACATCTCTGCTTCTATATGTGGCTGCAGGGCCGGTTTTAGACTAGATGTGGCCCTGGGCAAAGTTGAAGGTGGGGCCCCAAATGCTGAAATATTGTAGCAGCAATTTAAGGTTCCCATACACTTGTTGGTGGTACCTGTTGCTCCTGGTGGGTTCGGCCATCAGTGTAAGGTGTATGGGGCTCTCTGGACAGTCTGACAGATGATATCAGTGGACATAGGGGGTTAGGCTTGATGAAAAATCAATGCCCAACCTCTTTGTTCTCAGAGAGACAAGCTGCCATCAGATCTCTATCACATTAGTGATGTGTGTGCAGCCCTTGCTGTATATAGTGAACAATGAAGATATATACTAGCTGATCACGTTCCCCGGTGTCCTCAGGCCTTGTCTGTGCGATCCCCCAGTCCCAGCTCTCACTTCTGGTCCTCTCTCTGAGGTGACAGGCCGTTCAGCCAAACCACTGGCCGTAACAGACAGACAAGGCCTGAGGACACCGGGGAACGTGATCAGGTAAGTAACAGCTTTATTATGTTATACGCACAATCAGCAGACAATGATTTTTACACTTACCAAAAGACAATGATCAGCTGATTACTGTTGTCTCTATATACACAGAGCGATATCGGCCAGGTTAGGGCAATTTTCGCTCCGTGTATTATGGCCCTTAGTCACATTGAGTCAATTCAGAAGGTTACATGCCGGGACTGCCGCTACATGCCGGGACTGCCGCTAAATGCCAGGACTGCCGCTACATGCCGGGACTGCCGCTACATGCCAGGAATGCCGCTAAATGCCAGGACTGCCGCTACATGCCGGGACTGCCGCTACATGCCAGGAATGCCGCTAAATGCCAGGACTGCCGCTACATGCCAGGACCGCCGCTACATGTCAGGACTGTCACTAGTTGTGTAAACACAAGAACTATTTATATGCATTGTTTTAAAAAATAAAATAAAAAAATCACTATAATCAGGACCAAATATTACCTCCTTACCATAATTGAAGAAAACATTACTATATATAGACCAATATTACCGCCATAAAGTGACCGCCACATAACAATTCTATATACACTATAAACAGACCAATATTACTGCCACTCTATGGCGGTTATAATGGTTTGTATATAGTGTATATATAGAGTCATTATGCATTATGTGGCGGTCACTCTATGGCGGTAATATTGGTCTGTATATAGTGTATATAGAGTCATTATGTGGCGGTCCCTCTATGGTGGTAATAACTCTCTATATACACTATATACGGACCAATATTACCACCATACAGTGACCGCCACCTTATTTTTTTCTCAATAAAATACACGGTATTACCTTAGTGACATCATCATACACTATACATAGGAGCTGCAGCCAATCACCGGTCACCTGCAGCAATTACATAGGACTGATGAGGCCGGAGAATGGCTGCAGCTCCTATATACAGTCTATTCACCTCAACATTTCTAATGCACAGTGGAGTCAGCAGGGGTGATACACACACTAATTATATTATATATATACACACACACACACACACACACACTATATATATGCACACATATACTATATATATATATATATATATATATATATATATATATATATATATATACACACACTAACACATCCATGAAAACACATTATACAGATCCAAACCATCCAGCCCACACACTATACACAGGACATGTAACACACACTACAATCATCCATTATACACCTACATTCATACACACACTACATGTACAGTATACTTACCCCTCTAACAGCATGCTGGGTGTAGTTGTCCTTGTCCATGGCAGCAGCAGCAGCAGGAGGTTCTGCTCCTCACCCTGCAGCCCTCTCCTCCATCGTCCCGACAGCTCCACACCAGCCTCACCAGGAACACCAGGTCACATGGTACAGAAGGGAGGGGGAGGGGGAAGCTACACACTCCGGAGCAGAGCGTCCTGCAGCCTCTGTGTGACCCCTGATAGCAGCCATAGGGTACAAACCCACACACCGTATACGCAGCAGATACGCAACAAATACGCAACAAATACGCAGCAGCTTTGATGGTGCAGATTTGATGCTGTGTTCAGCTATTTAGATCTAATCTGCTGCGTATCTGCTGCGTATCGCAGCAGTAAATACGCTGCGTATACGGTGTGTGGGTTTATACCCATAAGCTGCAGCCAGAGATCACTGACAGAGGCTGCAGGACGCTGTCTGTGCGCTCCTGCACCTAACACTCACTGTAACTGGGGCAGGGGGCCCCTGGGGGATGGGGGCCCTGGGCAACTGCCCTCTTTGCCCCCCCTAACGCCGGCCCTGTGTGGCTGGGTATATATATACATCTGCTTCTATATGTGGCTGGGTATATATACATCTGCTTCTATATGTGGCTGGGTATATATACATCTGCTTCTATATGTGGCTGGGTATATATATATACATCTGCTTCTATATGTGGCTGGGTATATATATATATCTGCTTCTATATGTGGCTGGGTATATATATATACATCTGCTTCTATATGTGGCTGGGTATATATATATATATATATATATATATATATATATATATACATACATCTGCTTCTATATGTGGCTGGGTATATATATACATCTGCTTCTATATGTGGCTGGGTATATATATACATCTGCTTCTATATGTGGCTGGGTATATATACATCTGCTTCTATATGTGGCTGGGTATATATATACATCTGCTTCTATATGTGGCTGGGTATATATATACATCTGCTTCTATATGTGGCTGGGTATATATATATATACACATCTGCTTCTATATGTGGCTGGGTATATATACATCTGCTTCTATATGTGGCTGGGTATATATACATCTGCTTCTATATGTGGCTGGGTATATATATATATATATACATCTGCTTCTATATGTGGCTGGGTATATATATACATCTGCTTCTATATGTGGCTGGGTATATATACATCTGCTTCTATATGTGGCTGGGTATATATATACATACATCTGCTTCTATATGTGGCTGGGTATATATATATATACACATCTGCTTCTATATGAGGCTGGGTATATATATATCTGCTTCTATATGTGGCTGGGTATATATATATACATCTGCTTCTATATGTGGCTGGGTATATATATACATCTGCTTCTATATGTGGCTGGGTATATATATATATACATCTGCTTCTATATGTGGCTGGGTATATATATACACATCTGCTTCTATATGTGGCTGGGTATATATATATCTGCTTCTATATGTGGCTGGGTATATATATACATCTGCTTCTATATGTGGCTGGGTATATATACATCTGCTTCTATATGTGGCTGGGTATATATACATCTGCTTCTATATGTGGCTGGGTATATATACATCTGCTTCTATATGTGGCTGGGTATATATATACATCTGCTTCTATATGTGGCTGGGTATATATATATACATCTGCTTCTATATGTGGCTGGGTATATATATACATCTGCTTCTATATGTGGCTGGGTATATATATATACATCTGCTTCTATATGTGGCTGGGTATATACATACATCTGCTTCTATATGTGGCTGGGTATATATATATATATACACATCTGCTTCTATATGTGGCTGGGTATATATATATCTGCTTCTATATGTGGCTGGGTATATATATATCTGCTTCTATATGTAGCTGGGTATATATACATCTGCTTCTATATGTGGCTGGGTATATATATATACATCTGCTTCTATATGTGGCTGGGTATATATACATCTGCTTCTATATGTGGCTGGGTATATATATATATATCTGCTTCTATATGTGGCTGGGTATATATACATCTGCTTCTATATGTGGCTGGGTATATATATACATCTGCTTCTATATGTGGCTGGGTATATATACATCTGCTTCTATATGTGGCTGGGTATATATATACATCTGCTTCTATATGTGGCTGGGTATATATATACATCTGCTTCTATATGTGGCTGGGTATATATATATACATCTGCTTCTATATGTGGCTGGGTATATATATACATCTGCTTCTATATGTGGCTGGGTATATATATACATCTGCTTCTATATGTGGCTGGGTATATATATACATCTGCTTCTATATGTGGCTGGGTATATATATACATCTGCTTCTATATGTGGCTGGGTATATATATATACATCTGCTTCTATATGTGGCTGGGTATATATATACATCTGCTTCTATATGTGGCTGGGTATATATATACATCTGCTTCTATATGTGGCTGGGTATATATATATACATCTGCTTCTATATGTGGCTGGGTATATATACATCTGCTTCTATATGTGGCTGGGTATATATATACATCTGCTTCTATATGTGGCTGGGTATATATATACATCTGCTTCTATATGTGGCTGGGTATATATATACATCTGCTTCTATATGTGGCTGGGTATATATATATACATCTGCTTCTATATGTGGCTGGGTATATATATACATCTGCTTCTATATGTGGCTGGGTATATATATATCTGCTTCTATATGTGGCTGGGTATATATATACATCTGCTTCTATATGTGGCTGGGTATATATATACATCTCTGCTTCTATATGTGGCTGGGTATATATATATATACACACATCTGCTTCTATATGTGGCTGGATATATATATACATCTGCTTCTATATGTGGCTGGGTATATATATATATATATATCTGCTTCTATATGTGGCTGGGTATATATATACACATCTGCTTCTATATGTGGCTGGGTATATATATATCTGCTTCTATATGTGGCTGGGTATATATATATACATCTGCTTCTATATGTGGCTGGGTATATATATACATCTGCTTCTATATGTGGCTGGGTATATATATATGCTTCTATATGTGGCTGGGTATATATATACATCTGCTTCTATATGTGGCTGGGGATATATACATCTGCTTCTATATGTGGCTGGGTATATATATATACATCTGCTTCTATATGTGGCTGGGTATATATACATCTCTGCTTCTATATGTGGCTGGGTAGATATACATCTGCTTCTATATGTGGCTGGGTATATATATATCTGCTTCTATATGTGGCTGGGTATATATATATATATATATGCTTCTATATGTGGCTGGGTATATATATATATACATCTGCTTCTATATGTGGCTGGGTATATATATATATATATATATATATATATATATATATATGCTTCTATATGTGGCTGGGTATATATATATATCTGCTTCTATATGTGGCTGGGTATATATATATATATATATATGCTTCTATATGTGGCTGGGTATATATACATCTCTGCTTCTATATGTGGCTGGGTATATATATATATATATATATATATATATATCTGCTTCTATATGTGGCTGGGTATATATACATCTGCTTCTATATGTGGCTGGGTATATATATATACATCTGCTTCTATATGTGGCTGGGTATATATACATCTGCTTCTATATGTGGCTGGGTATATAAACATCTGCTTCTATATGTGGCTGGGTATATATATATATATCTGCTTCTATATGTGGCTGGGTATATATATATCTGCTTTTATATGTGGCTGGGTATATATATATATATCTGCTTCTATATGTGGCTGGGGATATATATATCTGCTTCTATATGTGGCTGGGTATATATATATACATCTGCTTCTATATGTGGCTGGGTATATATATACATCTGCTTCTATATGTGGCTGGGTATATATATATACATCTGCTTTTATATATGGCTGGGTATATATATATACACATCTGCTTCTATATGTGGCTGGGTATATATATACATCTGCTTCTATATGTGGCTGGGTATATATATATATACATCTGCTTCTATATGTGGCTGGGTATATATATATACATCTGCTTCTATATGTGGCTGGGTATATATATACACATCTGCTTCTATATGTGGCTGGGTATATATATACATCTGCTTCTATATGTGGCTGGGTATATATATATATATATATATATATATATGCTTCTATATGTGGCTGGGTATATATATATACATCTGCTTCTATATGTGGCTGGGTATATATACATCTGCTTCTATATGTGGCTGGGTATATATATATCTGCTTCTTTATGTGGCTGGGTATATATATATACATCTGCTTCTATATGTGGCTGGGTATATATATATACATCTGCTTCTATATGTGGCTGGGTATATATATATACATCTGCTTCTATATGTGGCTGGGTATATATATATACATCTGCTTCTATATGTGGCTGGGTATATATACATCTGCTTCTATATGTGGCTGGGTATATATATACATCTGCTTCTATATGTGGCTGGGTATATATATACACATCTGCTTCTATATGTGGCTGGGTATATATATACATCTGCTTCTATATGTGGCTGGGTATATATATATATATATATGCTTCTATATGTGGCTGGGTATATATACATCTGCTTCTATATGTGGCTGGGTATATATATATATATATATGCTTCTATATGTGGCTGGGTATATATATATATATATATGCTTCTATATGTGGCTGGGTATATATATACATCTGCTTCTATATGTGGCTGGGTATATATATATATATATATGCTTCTATATGTGGCTGGGTATATATACATCTGCTTCTATATGTGGCTGGGTATATATATATATATATATGCTTCTATATGTGGCTGGGTATATATATATATACATCTGCTTCTATATGTGGCTGGGTATATATACATCTGCTTCTATATGTGGCTGGGTATATATATATACATCTGCTTCTATATGTGGCTGGGTATATATACATCTGCTTCTATATGTGGCTGGGTATATATATATATATATATATATATATATGCTTCTATATGTGGCTGGGTATATATATATACATCTGCTTCTATATGTGGCTGGGTATATATATATCTGCTTCTTTATGTGGCTGGGTATATATATATATATATATATACACACACAGTGGTACCTTGGTTTAAGAGTAACTTGGTTTAAGAGCTCACAGTTTTTCAAAATTGTGACTTGGTGTAAGAGCATTGCTTTGGTGTAAGAGCTCCCTGTACTGGGTGGGAGGGGGAGTGGGGGAGGGGCAGGGTCTGCATAGCGGGGTCTACAGCCCTGTACTCTGACCCAGGAAGTCTCCCTCACCTTCCAAATCATAGCAGATCCACTTCAGGCTGGGGCTTACATCAGGGGACAGGACTGTGGATCTCTCCATAGCTGTAACCCCTCTCTCCCCGGACAGAGAGCGCTGCATGTATGTGCCCACATCTGCCCTGCTCATTCCTTCCTGCTCCCTGCAGTCTCTGTCCGCCCTGGTGTTTCCCATCCTCTCCATTACTGTACAGTAACTTATAATATCACAGATTCTGCTGTTTCTGAATGTTTGTTTCATTTGTTTTACATGTTATTCAGAATAATATAAATCATTATTTTTGGGGTGTGGAACCAATTGTTTGCATTTGAATGATTTCTTATGGGAAAATTTGCTTTGGTTTAAGAGTGGATTTGGATTACCAGCGCGGTCCCGGAACGAATTATGCTCCTAATCCAAGGCACCACTGTAATTATATATATATATATATATATATATATATATATATATATATATATATATATATATATGGGTATACACTACTGTTCAAAAGGTTGGGGTCACCCAAACAATTTCATGTTTTCCATGTAGTCCCACTTCTTCACCACCGCACGTTGTGAAATGAATAGAAAATAGAGACAAGACATTGACAAGGTTAGAAATACTGATTTGTATGTGAAATAACATTGTTCTTCCATCACACTTTGCTTCCGTCCCAGAATCCTCCTTTTGCACCAATTCCAGCATTGCACACCTTTGGCATTCTAGCTATTAATCTGTTGGGGTAAGCTGGAGAAATTGCCCCCCACGCTTCTAGAAGCAGCTCCCACAAGTTGGATTGGTTGGATGGGCACTTCTGGCGTACCATACGGTCCAGCTGCTCCCACAATGGGGTGGTGATCTGGTGACTGCGCTGGCCCCTCCATTCCCTATGATAGAATACCAGCTGCTGCTTCTGCTGGAAATAGTTCTTGCACAATTTGGAGGTGTTTAGGGTCATTGTCCTGTTGTAGGATGAAATTGGCTCCAACCAAGCGCTGCCCACTGGGTATGGCATGGCGGTGCAGAGTGATGGCCTTCCTTATTCACAATCCCTATTACCCTGTACAAATCTCCCACCTTACCAGCACCAACCCCAGACCATCACATGACCTCCCCCATGTATAACAGATGGCGTCAGGCATTCTTCCAGCATCTTCTCATTTCTTCTGCCTCTCACAAACCTTCTTCTTTGTCATCCAAACACCTCAAACTTGGATTCATCCGTCCACAACACCTTTTTCCAGTCTTCCTCCGTCCAATCTCTGTGTTCTTTTCCCCATCTTAATCTTTTTCTTTTATTGGCCGGTCTCAGATATGGCTTTTTCTTTGCCACTCTGCCCTGAAGCCCAAAATCCGGCAGCCGCCTCTTCCCTGTAGATGGTGACACTGGTGTTTTGCGGGTACTATGTAATGAAGATGCCAGTTGGGGACCTGTGAGGCGTCTGTTTCTCAAACTAGAGACTCTAATGTGCTTATCTTCTTGCTTAGTTGTGCAACGCGGCCTCCCACTTCGTGCTGTCCTCTGAAGGGAGTAGTACACACCGTTGTAGGAAATCTTCAATTTCTGAGCAACTTCTCGCAGATGAAAGTTCTCTTTTTCTGGCCATTTTGAGCGTTTAATTGACCCTACAAATGTGATGCTCCAGAAACACAATCTGCTCAAAGGAAGGTCAGTTTTGTAGCTTCTGTAACCAGCTAGACTGTTTTCAGATGTGTGAACATGATTGCACAAGGGTTTTCTAATCATCAATTATCCTTCTGAGCCAATGAGCAAACACATTGTACCATTAGAAGACTGGAGTGATAGTTGCTGGAAATGGGCCTCTATACACCTATGTAGATATTGCCCCAAACACCAGACATTTGCATCTAGAATAGTCGGTTACCACATTAGTAATGTATAGAGTGGATTGGTTTAAAGTTAGGACTAGTTTAAAGTTATCTTCATTTAAAAGTACAGTGCTTTTCCTTCAAAAATAAGGACATTTCAATGGGACCCCAAACTTTTGAACGGTAGCGTATATACATCTTCTTCTATTTGTGGCTGGGCATATATATATGGGTATATATCAGTCACATCTATGAGGGGTATAAATATATATATATATATATCAGTCACATCTAGAAGGGGTATATATATATCAGTCACATCTAGGAGGGGTATATATATATATATCTGCAGTGTCCCAGAAGAGAGTACTTATTTGTCACTTTATCTCTGCACCTTTATTATAGCCAGTCCTGTTCTGGGAAGCTATGGCCCACTGCAAACTGTGTGTATTGTGTCACCCCTCTCAGTGTTCAGGTCTGCTATTCCATTCATTTCTTGTATGCATATTCAGTTATCAGTGCCTAGGGGTATTATGTCGCCCCCCCAGTGTTCAAGTATGGTACTTCTCATGTAAATTTAGTCCTATATGTTCTAATGGTGTGATAATGCAATGGCTGGATGTCACGTGACTGCCCCTGCTTCCATTGTAACTCCAATGGCCATCGAGCTTTGGCTGGGGAACAGGTCTCTGCCGGCTCAGGGGGACAGGTTCTGCGTGTTGCTGCTGCTCCTGTGTCACAAGGCCGCAGCCCTGCGGTATCTGCTGCAGCATTACCAGAAGTGTTCCTGGCCGTGTTCTATTCTCAAGTTCTCAAGATTCTCATCTATTCTCCAGATCTGGGTGCCGTTCTTCAATCATTCCTCTCATCATCTTCTCTAAATCATCAACAGCAAGTATTCATCTCACTCTCGTTCCACCCAGCATCTCATCCTCAGTATCACTACTACTCCCATCATTCAGCACGCTATCAGCACAGCCTATTGCAGCATCACCCATTACTCTGCATTATCCAAGTCTGCCTTAGGCCCCGTTCCCACTGAGGAAAGGTAGCGGAATTCCGCGACGGAATTGTCCGCCGCGGAATGCTGTTAGCCTCCCGCTCATAATGGGAGGCGCGCGCTCCTGCTCTGTACACGCTGAAGAATGAACATGTTCATTCTTCAGCGCGTACAGAGCAGGAGCGCGCGCCTCCCATAGACTCCCATTATGAGCGGGAGGCTAACGGCATTCCGCGGCAGACAATTCCGTCGCGGAATTCCGCTACCTTTCCTCAGTGGGAACGGGGCCTTATACCCAGTTGCATCCGGAGAGACTGTTGCTACTCGTTACCACCGTTACAATAAATACACAACTACCGTTGTTTCTGAACCTTGGCATTGGTGTGATAATTGGTGCCCTGACTAAGAACAACGAAGAATCGCATGCCCAGTATTCCCGCATGGTCAGGAGCCCGGTTCTCAGCTGTATCACCCTCGTGCCTACACCGTGACAACCATCTAGCTAGCAGCTGCCTCGGTTCCTGCCCGCAACAACACCTATCAGCGGAGTGGCCCCTAGAGGCCCGGGCATCGCATATCAGTCACATCTATATATATCAGTGTTAGGGCCACGGCGGCGTCCCGTGCTCCGGACTGCCGCCGCAGCCTCTCTCCCACTTCTGCAGCAGCCGGTGTCCCTATGCAGGGACCCGGCGCTGCTGTTGCTTCGGCCCAGGGGGGCGCCTCACCTCACCGCACTCCTGCCCGTCGCTGTGCCGGCCGGCGCACGCGTCCCCGCCTCCTAGGGGAGTGGTATATATATCAGTCACATCTAGGAGGAGTATATATATCAGTAACATCTAGGAGGGGTATATATCAGTCACATCTAGGAGGGGTATATAACATGTTGATGTGTAGTTCTTCTATGGTTGTTATGTTACCCCTGTATCCTCCATGTTGATGGTCTCTCTGGTTGTTCTCTTACTCTCCTGTCCTCCATGTCTCTCTGGTTGTTCTCTTACTCTCTTGTCCTCAATGTCTCTATAGTTGTTCTCTTGCTCTCCTGTCCTCCATGTTGATGGTCTCTCTGGTTGTTTTCTTGCTCTCCTGTCCTCCATGTCTCTATGGTTGTTCTCTTGCTCTCCTGTCTTCCATGTCTCTCTGGTTGTTCTCTTGCTCTCCTGTCCTCCATGTTGATGTGTAGTTCCTCTAGTCTCTGGTTGTTCTCTTACTCTCCTGTCCTGCATGTTGATGGTCTCTCTGGTTGTCCTCTAGCTCTCCTGTCGTCCATGTCTTTCTGGTTGTTCTCTTGCTCTCCTGTCCTCCATGTTGCTGGTCTCTCTGGTTTTTCTCTTACTCTCATGCCCCCCATGTCTCTATGGTTGCTCTCTTACTCTCCTGTCCTTCATGTTGATGGTCTCTCTGGTTGTTCTCTTACTCTCCTGTCCTCCATGTTGATGATCTCTCTGGTTGTTCTCTTGCTCTCCTGTCCTCCATGTCTCTATGATAGTACTCTTACTCTCCTGTCCTCCATGTTGAGGATCTCTCTGGTTGCTCTCCTGTCCTCCATGTCTCTATGATAGTACTCTTACTCTCCTGTCCTCCATGTTGATGATCTCTCTAGTTGTTCTCTTACTCTCCTGCCCTTCATGTTGATTATCTCTCTGGTTGTTCTCTATCTCTCCTGTCCTCCATGTCTCTATGGTTGTTCTCTTATGCAGTGTCCCAGAACATGCAGACTACTACTTCTATTACTACTACTCCTTACTCTCCTGTCCTCCATGTTGATGGTCTTTCTGGTTGTTCTCTTGCTCTCCTGTCCTCCATGTCTCTATGGTTGTTCTCATGCTCTCCTGTCCTCCATGTTGATGGTCTCTCTGGTTGTTTTCTTGCTATCCTGTCCTCCATGTCTCTATGGTTGTTCTCATGCTCTCCTGTCCTCCATGTCTCTTTGATTGTTCTCTTGCTCTCCTGTCCTCCATGTGTCTCTAGTTGTTATCTTACTCTCCTGGCCTCCATGTTGATGGTCTCTAGGGTTGTCCTCTAGCTGTCCTGTACTCCATGCCTCTCTGGTTGTTCTCTTGCTCTCCTGTCCTCCATGTTGCTGGTCTCTCTGGTTTTTCTCTTATTCTCCTGTCCCTCATGTCTCTATGGTTGTTCTCTTACTCTCCTGTCCTCCATGTTGATGGTCTTTTTGGTTGTTCTCTTGCTCTCCTGTCCTCCATGTCTCTATGGTTGTTCTCTTGCTCTCCTGTCCTCCATGTTGATGGTCTCTCTAGTTGTTTTCTTACTCTCTTGTCCTCCATGTCTCTATGGTTGTCCTCTAGCTCTCCTGTCCTCCATGTTGATGGTGTTGGCCGCTTCTATGGTGTCTCAGACGTCGCAGGTCTTACGCTCTCTATTACTTTCCCAGGACGATGGAGCGAGGAAAGTGCAGAAATGGTTAAACCTGAGAGCCCTTGTATCGGCAGACATATACGTCTGGCGTGCTTTACCTGGTGATCCGGCTGCGGAGAAATTGGTGTTATTCAATTATAGGGATGTCAGGCACCTTTAAACTGCTGGGAAATGTTTCCTTTATGACGGACGTGTTTTCTCCACAGAACATGTATTTTTCTATTGATTTTTTTGGCTGTGAACCTGTCATAGTGACGGCTGGGAGCTAAACACTCGGTAGCGGCGGCGGCCATGCTCCTCCAATCCCAGATCTACACACAGCCTGCAGTATTTTCCGGATTAGACTTGTAAGTGCCAACCTCTCTTAGAAATCCCAAGGCGAGAGGACACGCTGACCTAATCGCTTACTTGTTTGAATAGATTTCATAGAACAAGGCACAAATAATCCTCGCATCCTGACATTCTGGCCTGAACGTTTTTTCCCGATGATTAATGGACTTGACATGCGTGATCGTATAGCTTTCTGCTAAACATGCGCTGCCTATTGTTAAATACCACAAAGATCTTAGAGAGCTAAACGCTGGTGACACGGAGAGATTGTGCCAGGGGACAGGCTTATCACATGGCGGCGGCCGGGGATCGGAGACGTGGAGGGACGGCAGGCCTGCGCCCAATGGACGGGCCGCAGCTTCCAGGGCTTTGACCTTTCAGATAGATTCTCTGAGATATCAGATCTTCCCCATCACCCTGGGCACTGCCAGAGACTGGCCGAAAACCCTGGAAAGGCCTGTGATGGATGGCCGTACCGCTGACCTTTTACTTCACTGCCGCCATCAAGAAATAAAATACTGTACTCGGGATAAATGCAACGCCGCAAAGTATAAGAAGGAAGGTCTCGCTGACATTTGGGGGGTTTGTAGGTTTCACACATTATTTGGCAGGAAACGGTTAAAATTGTTGACACGTTAGATGGAAATGTTTAACCAACGTGTCTTGGCATCAAATTGTTGAGATAAATTGGAGATATTATGCAAGAAATTATCAACGCTGGGTGCAGAGCGCGCCGCCCTCCGCAGGTTGTGCTCAGCATCGTATGTACTAAAAGCAATCTCCAGGGGACCAATTAGGAAAGTCAACAGGATTGTGAGTAATCTGAGCAACGCCAACCGCGGAGGTATGAACAGCGGCCTACAGAAACCGGGACTGCATCTTCAGCCATGTATCCAGACGTATATATACCCATACATATATATATATATATACCCAGCCACATACAGAAACCGTGACTGCATCCTCACCCATGTATACAGACACATATATACCCATATATATAGCCAGCCACATATAGAAGCAGATGTATATGTACCCAGCCATGTATAGAAGCAGAGTTTTATATATATACATATATATACCCAGCCATGTATAGAAACCAGTGTATGCATCCTCAGCCACATATAGAAGCAGATGTATATATACCCATATATATATATATATATATATATATATATATATATATACCCCTCCTAGATGTGACTGATATATATATACCCCTCCTAGATGTGACTGATATATATATACCCCTCCTAGATGTGACTGATATATATATATACCCCTCCTAGATGTGACTGATATATATATACCCCTCCTAGATGTGACTGATATATATATATACCCCTCCTAGATGTGACTGATAGGGGAATTTTATACTCACTGTAAATTCTCTTTCCTGTAGTCCGAAGCAGCAGCACATAATGGGGAAGATTCTATCTTCCTGCAATGATAGGACAGATGGTAACAAGCAATAAAGAGTTAATTGCCCCGCCTATAAGACCCTATGCTGACCTCTAGCCTCCTTGTGTACTTCTAGCGATCTAGGAAAAACATAACCCAAAACACTCAAGGTATGCTGCATAAACTTTTATAGGGAGGGTTAGTTGTGCTGCTGCTTCGGACTACAGGAAAGAGAATTTACGGTGAGTAATGGGGATAAATGGGGATAAATGGGGATATAGCAAGATCACATAATGGGGGGAGAATCATACAGCAGCCATGAGAACCGCTTTACCAAGATTGGTTGCCCAGAGGTTCTAATGTCCAAAAGTATAAGAAGACCACAATGCAGTTCTGCATAACTGATCAATGGGCATGCACATCTCCTCCACCCAGGATGTAGACATTGC
This sequence comes from Dendropsophus ebraccatus, assembly GCF_027789765.1. Taxonomy (NCBI): domain Eukaryota; kingdom Metazoa; phylum Chordata; class Amphibia; order Anura; family Hylidae; genus Dendropsophus; species Dendropsophus ebraccatus. The sequence goes on from NC_091457.1 coordinate 170,447,900, forward strand.
CCTTGTGGTAAGGGCCTTAATAGATTCAGGTACTTGGACTCTCACCTCTTGGTAACACACAGAGTCTGTCGTATCCATCTGGATAAAGTGGCTGAGGACTCCAATCACTGTTACTTCCTGAAAAAGATACAGATAAAATCTTCCGACTTCTCTGGTTCTCACTAAATAAACTCTCAAGGCTCCGCCCACAACCAGAGAGCGCAGGCTCAAGGCTCCGCCCACAACCAGAGAGCGCAGGCTCAAGGCTCCGCCCACAACCAGAGAGCACAGGCTCAAGGCTCCGCCCACAACCAGAGAGCACAGGCTCAAGGCTCCGCCCACAACCAGAGAGCACAGGCTCAAGGCTCCGCCCACAACCAGAGCGCGGTTGTAATACTTTCTTATTGGAGGAATTTAGACAAAAACAGGTAACTCAATCTGCGGAGTAATGTTGGATAAGGAAGGAACCTTAAGGGTAAAAGACAAAGTCCTGAAGGATAACAAGATCTGGTTCAGTGGCTCCCAATGTCTGAACATCCTCCTGCGTTTAGCAGATGTAATAGCTACTAGGAAGCACCTTGAGGATCAGGTATTTTAATTCAACTAAAGATAAGAACTCAAAACGGAGCCGTGCAAGGTGATGAAGGACGAGTCCCGGATCCCACCTGGGAGTTGGATCCATTACAGTGGCTTTAATCCTCTGCGTAACTTTAATAAATCTCTGTATTAGGGATTTATGGGACAGTCAGCTGTCTGGAAGAGCATAAAGAGCAGAGACATGGACTGTGACGGTCGCAGCTTCAGCCCATTCTCAAACCCATCCTGGAGAAATCGGAGGATCGCCTTTATAGACAGTGATATGGGAGAAGTCCGATTCTTCACACCAGGATAGACAATGTCCTTCACCCTCAGGGACGTTCTCTTTGTGGGTTCTGCTCTTAGCAGAATCATGTTTACCACCAATTCTAAAAAGCCTCAGCTCATCAGGCCTGTCAATCTTCAGGCCGTCAATCATAGGTGGTCCAGACCCCGACACAATCTGCCCTCCTGTGACAGTGAGGATTCTGGGGAAGTCTCCAAAATGGCCTTTGGACACCTGTATCAGGAGAGAACAACCATGCCTTCCTGAGCTATAGGAGTAATTCTGTCTTGTCCTTACACGACCACTACGGGTTGTCGTCCCTAGCAGTTTTAGGGAGTAAAAACCACGTATTCTGGCGTTATCCGAAATGGCCATTAGGTCCACGTAAGGGTCGCCATAATATCTGGTGATTGGCCAGACATAATCCGTCCTCATGGGGCAGTAGGTGAGGAATCTGGGGAAGTCTCCAAAATGTCTCTTTGGACATATTCATCAGGAGAGAACAACAATTACCACAATGACCTCTTGGGCCAATCTGTGGCTATCAGGATTAATGAGACTGATCCTGTATTGTCTTCTTACAAGACTTCTACTGATTGTTGTCCACAGTAGTTTTTAGGGAGTTCAAACCACGCATCCTGGTCTTACCCGAAATGGCCATGGGACCAATGGGTCGCTGTAATATCTGGTGATTCACTAGAACATCTCCTGGTCCTGAGACCATTCCTCTGTCAGGGTAATATAACGGCTTTAGCCTTTTGCTACTGATCACATGCAGCTCTGACGATCGATATGCACCACTGTAGATGTGTTCTGGATCTTACGCCGATAGCTTCCCCATAGATGGATATGCACCACTGTAGATGTGTTCTGGATCTTACTCCGCTAGCTTCCCCATAGATGGATATGCACCACTGTAGATGTGTTACTTACTCCGATAGCTTCCCCATAGATGGATATGCACCACTGTAGATGTGTTACTTACTCCGATAGCTTCCCTATAGATGGATATGCACCACTGTAGATGTGTTACTTACTCCGATAGCTTCCCCATAGATGGATATACACCACTGTAGATGTGTTACTTACTCCGATAGCTTCCCCATAGATGGATATGCACCACTGTAGATGTGTTACTTACTCCGATAGCTTCCCCATAGATGGATATACACCACTGTAGATGTGTTACTTACTCCGATAGTTTCCCCATAGATGGATATGCACCACTGTAGATGTGTTACTTACTCCGATAGCTTCCCTATAGATGGATATGCACCACTGTAGATGTGTTCTGGATCTTACTCCGATAGCTTCCCCATAGATGGATATGCACCACTGTAGACATGTTCTGGATCTTACTCCGATAGCTTCCCCATAGATGGATATGCACCACTGTAGATGTGTTACTTATTTCGATAGCTTCCCCATAGATATATATGCACCACTGTAGATGTGTTCTGGCTCTCACTCAGATAGCTTCCCCATAGATATGCACCACTGTAGATGTGTTCTGGCTCTCACTCAGATAGCTTCCCCATAGATATGCACCACTGTAGATGTGTTCTGGCTCTCACTCAGATAGCTTCCCCATAGATATGCACCACTGTAGATGTGTTCTGGATCTTACTCCGATAGCTTCCCCATAGATGGATATGCACCACTGTAGATGTGTTCTGGATCTTACTCCGATAGCTTCCCCATGGATCGATATGCACCACTGTAGATGTGTTACTTACTCCGATAGCTTCCCTATAGATGGATATGCACCACTGTAGATGTGTTCTGGATCTTACTCCGATAGCTTCCCCATAGACTGATGTGCTGAAGTGGACTGGAGCTCACTTACCGCTCTCATCTCTCACATGTTGGATGACAGCCACTTCTGTTAGGAACAAAGTCTTCTTTGCCTGTCTCACCCTTTGTTAGATGGATCGGTGGTTGCCTCCACCCACTTTGAGGGTGAGATTGGTCTGCCACTGACTGAAGAAAATGTTGAGGCCCTTGTATCTGTGGGTATAAACCATAACCCAATGTAGGCTGTTTATTCTTTGGTCCCATACTGACAGCATCTGCTGCAAGGGGATACATACGCCAACCTGCCTATTCAATTCGTTGCTTGCAGACGTCATGAGACCTGACATACACATCATTGGGTGAAGGGACACCAATTGGGGAGTTCTAGGAATCCTGACCCAGGAATGGTTACGGGTAGGTGAAAATATAGTAGTGTAAGTTTTTGACAATTAACAATCACTCGTGCAGGAAGGAGACAATGGTGATCTTGGATTCTCTCCAGATGGTGACTACAGCCGACATAACACAGAAGAGTGTCCCATCTACTTCCCTTCTTATCTTAGGATAGATATATGTATATACCAGGCCCGGCAGGTAACCTTAGTGAGTGTAAAGGGAGCCTAGGGGATTTCAGTAAGATGCAAAGGAATATGCAGTCTTCTCTGTAGCCAGGTACATGCAGGTATATGCAGTCTTCTCTGTAGCCAGGTACATGCAGGTGTATGCAGTCTTCTCTGTAGCCAGGTACATGCAGGTGTATGCAGTCTTCTCTGTAGCCAGGTACATGCAGGTGTATGCAGTCTTCTCTGTAGCCAGGTACATGCAGGTGTATGCAGTCTTCTCTGTAGCCAGGTACATGCAGGTGTATACAGTCTTCTCTGTAGCCAGGTATATGCAGGTGTATGCAGTCTTCTCTGTAGCCAGGTACATGCAGGTGTATGCAGTCTTCTCTGTAGCCAGGTACATGCAGGTGTATGCAGTCTTCTCTGTAGCCAGGTACATGCAGGTGTATGCAGTCTTCTCTGTAGCCAGGTACATGTAGATATGTCTCTCACAACTAGCATGGTTAGGGCCCTATTCCACTGGACGATTATCGTTCAGATTATCGTTAAATCGTTCGAATCTAAACGATAATCGTTCGGTTGAAATGCAGTTAACGATTAACGACCGAACGAGAAATCGTTGATCGCTTTATAAGACCTGGACCTATTTTTATCGTTGCTCGTTCGCAAATCGTTCGCGTTGAATAAGACATCGTTCGGTCGTTCGCAATAGATACGAATGCAATAGCGAATAAATAGCGAAGAAAAAACGATCGCAATTACGATCATAAGTAACGATTATCGTTCAATGGAAATGAGTGAACGTTTTCAGGTCTTTCGCAATAGTGGTCGTTTGCGATCGTTAATCGTTAATGATATGCAAACGATAATCGTCCAGTGGAATAGGGCCCTTAGTCTCCTTTAGGAGGGGGAGCACAGAGCGTATGTCCTCCCTATGGAACCTTCTTTGCTTATAACTGTAGATCTATGGACGTTCACCAACAACTTACCTTCTTTGGATCGGAAACTGACGAGAATATGGCATCATAAGGTAAACCCACGGTTGCTGCCAGAGAAGCTTTAGTCACAAGCTTCTTTGTCCACATCCACAAGACCTCTGAGATGGATGATCCCTTTTAGTGACGGATCCATCATTTCTTCCAGTACCTTCCATGCTGGAAACTTCTATAGAATGGGGAACAAGGGAGGATTTCCTTCTCCTTTTCAGACTGGGGCAGAGATTGTACCTTTCTGTAAGGAAGAGTCCTTCCTCAGAGTGTTCCCAATCCATTCAGGTGGATTCTCATGGTACATAGAGTATTATTAGAAAGAACATCCATCTCTGGCAAAGTCTAATGCTCCTCTCCAAGCGTGGAGGGGCCACGGACCAGGCAGCCAACTGTGGAGGGGCCACGGACCAGGCAGCCAATTGTGGAGGGGCCACGGACCAGGCAGCCAACTGTGAAGGGGCCACGGACCAGGCAGCCAACTGTGAAGGGGCCACGGACCGGGCAGCCAACTGTGGAGGGGCCACGGACCGGGCAGCCAACTGTGGAGGGGCCACGGACCAGGCAGCCAACTGTGGAGGGGCCACGGACCAGGCAGCCAACTGTGGAGGGGCCACGGACCAGGCAGCCAACTGTGGAGGGGCCACGGATCGGGAAGCCAAATGCGGAGGGGCCACGGACCAGGCAGCCAACTGTGGAGGGGCCACGGACCGGGAAGCCAAATGTGGAGGGGCCACGGATCGGGAAGCCAACTGTGGAGGGGCCACGGACCGGGAAGCCAAATGTAAAGTGACACGCATACTCAGAAGCAAGCACTATAGCATCTTCTGTAATGGGTTACAATGAAGATACAATCTACAAACAAAAATAAATCCCACTGCCATCTGGATGTGGACTCTTGCAGGATACACACATAAGTGACTGAGCTTTCCCATAGGTTTCCTCACCCTGAGACTTTGGACATTAGATTCCTGCATTAAGTGAGATAAAATGATAATAAACCTGCACCAGGTAAAGAGGCAACAGACTGCTGTGTAGTGCAAGAAAACCAGATCCCTCAGAGCAGCTGATACACAACTAGCAATTCTAAGGCTGTGTTCACACAATGCAGCCTCATTGTTTCAATAGCAGAACTAATGTAAGACAGCCACCAGGTATACTCGGTACACAACTAGAAACTCTAAAGTTGTGACCATACCCTGCAATATTTTCGTTTTACTATTTTACAAATAGCAGTACTATACATGTAGCAACTCTAGGCGTGTGTACACACAATGCTGTTTCATAGCTTCAATGCAACATTAAATATCAGTAACCGTGCTAGAAAAGACCCCAGATGCTCAATACACAACCAGGAACTTTAGGGTTGTGTTCATACAATGCAGTCTCAGAACTTCACTGCATCATACAAAAGCAGAGCTATAGCTGACATTAAGGTGCAATCTATACACCACTAGCAATCCTAGGGTTGTGTTCACACAACGAAGTTTCATAACTTTACTGCCTCATTCAATAGCAGTACTGAATGAAACATCAGGTGTAATAAAAAATAGCAACTCTAGGCTTGTGTTCACACAATGCATCTTTCCACAGCAGTGCTAGAGCAAGGAATCAATATTCACCTAGCAACTCTGGGCTTGTGTTCACACACTGCAGTCTCACAGCTTCACTGCATCCTTCAATCGCAGAACTAGAGCCAGGAATCACACTGAGGTGTAATGAATCACGCATCAGGAGTCACCAATACACATACCTCCCAACTTTTGCTGAGAGGAAGAAGGGACAGTCACGGCAATGCACCACGCCCCCTATAGCCACGCCCCTTCCCATAACCACGCCCCCATAGCCACACCCTCATATCCAGGTCACCTATTACCATTATATAAAAAACAAATATCACCACATCGTGACTTATACCCCCCCATACCATTACTACATAACATCCACTATATAAAGACCAGTATCTCCCCATACACTGACCCATATGGAGATAGATACAAATGCTGCACAGGCTCCTTACACCACATACATGATTACAGTACAGCTACAGTCAGTGACTCACAGGGGGCGTCTTCTCTGATCGGAATTGCTCACTTTTTCTCTTCTTCTCCATTTGGTACAGTCCATCATGAAAACCACTCCTGGCAATGCCTCATCCCTGAAGAATCTGACCAACAAATATTTTAGGGTTTTTGCTTTTGCACCATCCTCACCATCTATACTAAGTCCCCATCTATATTGCTCTGCACTGTAACAGTGCTCACTCTATGCCACCCTGTAGTGTTTAGGCCTAGTATGGACCCTCAAATAGTACTTAGGCCCCTCAGTGCCCTCATATAGTAGATACACCACCTCTGTGCCCTCATATAGTAGATACCCTACCTCTGTGCCCTCATATAGTAGATACACCACCTCTGTGCCCCCCATAAGGAGATAAGCACAGGGGCACTGAGAGCTGGTGGAGATAAGCACAGGGGCACTGAGAGCTGGTGGAGATAAGCACAGGGGCACTGAGGGTGACGGGACACATGGGGGCTGTACCGGGACAGCGGGACGTGACCCCAAAATCGGGACCGTCCCGCTGAATCCGGGACAGTTGTGAAGTATGAATACACACCTAGCCAATCTAGGTTTGTGTACACACGATGCAGTTTCATAACTTCAATGCAACAAGAAAAAGCAGTGCCAGTGTAAGGGCCCTTTTACACAGAAAGATTATCTGACAGATTATCTGCCAAAGATTTTAAGCCAAAACCAGGAATGGATTTGAAAAGAGGAGAAATCTCAGGCTTTCCTTTATTACCTGCTCTCTGTTTATAGTACATTCCTGGCTTTGGCTTCAAATCTTTGGCAGATAATCTGTCAGATAATCTTTCCGTGTAAAAGGGCCCTAAGAAAGACACCAGGTGCAATCAATACAAAACCAGCAACTAGTGCAAGAAATTAGCAACCAGGTGCACAAACAGCTCAGTGACCGCACAACTAACAGCTCTTATCTAAGGCAGCATTCACACATAGCAGATCCATAGCTGTCACTGTATTATTACATAGCAGGACCCAGACCACATGATCACATAGCGGAACTGTCTCACAGAGGTCACACAGGCAAAAAAATAAAAATAAATTATAAGCTATTATAAATCTCATGAAATTTATACCCATTAGCCTGCACACAGGCCTCCTGCCATACAGGTCAGGCTTCCAGGCAGAGAGCCTGCACAGGCACCATACAGCTCCTCACAGAAGAGGCCGTATGACTAGGACTTACCTCTCTGAAGAGTGAGGACAGATACCAGGAAGCGGCGTCCTGTCTGAGCAGCGCCATGGTTAGCAGCCGCGTATAGCCCGGCAGCGGATGGCGCCATAATACTTACTGACCAGAGCATAGAAGCTGAGCGATCACTGAGATGGCGGCTGCTTCCATAAGGAAAATAATATCTTTGCTCTGTACACAACAAAGCAGGATAAAAAACAAATACATATACAAAAAACTCTCCCTCTTCACACGACCATGTGGAAAAGAAGAATTATTGGAAGGAGAGAAGAGAAACACACATAGGCCTGAGCCTGCTCCTATCCTCCTACCACCTGTCCTACAGGACACACATAGGCCTGAGCCTGCTCTCCTCCTACCACCTGTCCTACAGGACACACATAGGCCTGACCCTGCTCTCCTCCTACCACCTGTCCTACAGGACACACATAGGCCTGAGCCTGCTCCTATCCTACCACCTGTCCTACAGGACACACATAGGCCTGAGCCTGCTCCTATCCTACTACCTGTCCTACAGGACACACATAGGCCCGAGCCTGCTCCTATCCTACCACCTGTCCTACAGGACACACATAGGCCTGAGCCTGCTCCTATCCTACCACCTGTCCTACAGGACACACATAGGCCTGAGCCTGCTCTCCTCCTACCACCTGTCCTACAGGACACACATAGGCCTGAGCCTGCTCCTATCCTACCACCTGTCCTACAGAAGGACACACATAGGCCTGAGCCTGCTCCTATCCTACCACCTGTCCTACAGGACACACATAGACCTGAGCCTGCTCTCCTCCTACCACCTGTCCCACAGAACACACATAGGCCTGAGCCTGCTCTCCTCCTACCACCTGTCCTACAGGACACACATAGGCCTGAGCCTGCTCTCCTACCACCTGTCCTACAGGACACACATAGGCCTGAGCCTGCTCTCCTCCTACCACCTGTCCTACAGGACACACATAGGCCCGAGCCTGCTCTCCTCCTACCACCTGTCCTACAGGACACACATAGGCCTGAGCCTGCTCTCCTCCTACCACCTGTCCTACAGGACACACATAGGCCTGAGCCTGCTCTCCTCCTACCACCTGTCCTATAGGACACACATAGGCCTGAGCCTGCTCTCCTACCACCTGTCCTACAGGACACACATAGGCCTGAGCCTGCTCTCCTCCTACCACCTGTCCTACAGGACACACATAGGCCTGAGCCTGCTCTCCTCCTACCACCTGTCCTACAGGACACACATAGGCCTGAGCCTGCTCTCTTCCTACCACCTGTCCTACAGGACACACATAGGCCTGAGCCTGCTCTCCTCCTACCACCTGTCCTACAGAAGGACACACATAGGCCTGAGCCTGCTCTCCTCCTACCACCTGTCCTACAGGACACACATAGGCCTGAGCCTGCTCTCCATCTACCACCTGTCCTACAGGACACACATAGGCCTGAGCCTGCTCTCCTCCTACCACCTGGCCCACAGAAGGACACACATAGGCCTGAGCCTGCTCTCTTCCTACCACCAGTCCTACAGGACACACATAGGCCTGAGCCTGCTCTCCTCCTACCACCTGTCCTACAGGACACACATAGGCCCGAGCCTGCTCTCCTCCTACCACCTGTCCTACAGGACACACATAGGCCTGAGCCTGCTCTCCTCCTACCACCTGTCCTACAGAAGGACACACATAGGCCTGAACCTGCTCTCCTCCTACCACCTGTCCTACAGGACACACATAGGCCCGAGCCTGCTCTCCTCCTACCACCTGTCCTACAGAACACACATAGGCCTGAGCCTGCTCTCCTCCTACCACCTGTCCTACAGAACACACATAGGCCTGAGCCTGCTCTCCTCCTACCACCTGTCCTACAGGACACACATAGGCCTGAGCCTGCTCTCCTCCTACCACCTGTCCTACAGAACACACATAGGCCTGAGCCTGCTCTCCTCCTACCACCTGTCCTACAGGACACACATAGGCCTGAGCCTGCTCTCCTCCTACCACCTGTCCTACAGAAGGACACACATAGGCCTGAGCCTGCTCTCCTCCTACCACCTGTCCCACAGGACACACATAGGCCTGAGCCTGCTCTCCTCCTACCACCTGTCCTACAGGACACACATAGGCCTGAGCCTGCTCTCCTCCTACCACCTGTCCTACAGGACACACATAGGCCTGAGCCTGCTCTCCTCCTACCACCTGTCCTACAGGACACACATAGGCCTGAGCCTGCTCTCCTCCTACCACCCGTCCCACAGAAGGACAGAAAAAAACACAAGGAGGCTGGGTCAGCATAGGGCCTTATAGGCGGGGCAATTAACTCTTTATTGCTTGCAAGAAGATAGAATCTTCCCCATTATGTGCTGCTGCTTAGGACGTAAGGGAAATATATATATCCCTCCTAGATGTGACTTATATAAATATATATATATATATATATATATATACTCCGAGACCTATATATCTGTATATACTCAGACCTATATATATGTATACACTCCGAGACCTATAAATCTGTATACACTCTGAGACCTACAGTATATATTTCTGTATATACTCCGAGACCTATATATTTCTGTATATACTCCGAGACCTATATATATGTATATATCAGTTACATCTAGGACAGGTATATATATATAATATAATCAGTCACATCTAGGAGATATAAAGGTCCCGGAGTATATACAGATATATAGGTCTCGGAGTGTATACATATATATGTGTGTGTATCCAACTGAGTAAATCTCTTGCGGCCGGGTATCATCCAGGAGAGGAGATATTGGGGGGGGGGGGGGGGGGGGCAGCCGCCATTGTTTGTTAATATAATGTGCTGATTTTATCACATCATTCTCCATCTCCCTCATTTTAAGTCTACCTGACATTAAATTGGTGGTTTCCATGGTTACGGCACACGCAATTCTTTTCATTTGACCTCCAGTTCAGAGCGCGCAGCTGTAGCTGGAATTCTGACAGACGCCAAAATGTGTCGGCATTAACCACTTCAGTGCTGCGGAGCTGAACTCCCTGGGTGGATTATTATAACTCCTGTACATTACAGATATGTGAGGAATAAAGTACAGAGAGGATCTATAGCGGCACCCGGGTCATGTGACAGAACAGACCCCTCATACCGGATCCCAGGTCAGGGCCTAAGTGTCCGCTCCAGAGGGGTGTGACCTCAGGGGGCTAGAGGGGTGGGACCTCAGGGGGCTAGAGGGGTGTGACCTCAGGGGACTAGAGGGGTGTGACCTCAGGGGACTAGAGGGGTGTGACCTCACAGGGTTAGAGGGGTGTGACCTCAGGGGGCTAGAGGGGTGTGACATCACAGGGTGTGCTAAGTGTTTCTTGAAAGAACTCCTCGTACTCACATTTAGATAAGTCTCAGTTATCTCATCTGATCACCTTCTGTCTCTCAGTATCAGTGACCGCCTTCCGCCTCTCAGTATCAGTGACCGCCTTCCGTCCCTCAGTATCAGTGACCGCCTTCCGTCCCTCAGTATCAGTGACCGCCTTCCGCCTCTCAGTATCAGTGACCGCCTTCTGCCTCTCAGTATCAGTGACCGCCTTCTGCCTCTCAGTCTCAGTGACCGCCTTCCGATTCTCAGTATCGGTGACCGCCTTCTGCCTCTCAGTATCGGTGACCGCCTTCTGCCTCTCAGTATCGGTGACCGCCTTCTGCCTCTCAGTATCGGTGACCGCCTTCTGCCTCTCAGGATCGGTGACCGCCTTCTGCCTCTCAGTATCGGTGACCGCCTTCTGCCTCTCAGGATCGGTGACCGCCTTCTAGCTCTGAGTATCAGTGACCGCCCTGGTAGGTAGAACGAGTCCCAGGCCTCTGTCTCTGGGTGTAGGTAACTAGTGGAGGTTTTCCAACGTAGTCGAGTGTTGTCAGTAGAGAGCGACTAATTTGCACTGTGCTCTACTGTGGTCCAGTCCCTCTTCCTGTGTTTCTAGGTGGTGACTGTCCAGAAGTTAAGATCCAGAGCATACATGTCCATTCTATGAGCGGAGAGAAGAGGCACAAGAGAAATCCCATTGAAGAAATAGGAAAGGCAGAATTTACCAGTGGACTCCGCAGCAGAAGAAAGTGGGGTAGATATAAAAGAGACCCCTGTGATTGGCCAACTATTTATAGGCTAACCTTATGTGTACTGCAGCTGTGTCCCGGCCTCAGCTACAGATGGACAGGGGACTGTTCTTTCCCCTGGGCGCCAGGCATGGGGTCACACCAGGCTCCTGGTATTCTGGGTATTGTGGGTCTGGGCCTCAACTACAGATGGACAGGGGACTGTTCTTTCCCCCGGGGGCCAGGCATGGGGGTCACACCAGGCTCCTGGTATTCTGAGTATTGTGGGTCCCGGCCTCAGTTACAGATGGACAGGGGACTGTTCTTTCCCCCGGGGGCCAGGCATGGGGTCACACCAGGCTCCTGGTATTCTGAGTATTGTGGGTCCCGGCCTCAGCTACAGATGAACAGGGGACTGTTCTTTCCCCCGGGGGCCAGGCATGGGGGTCACACCAGACTCCTGGTATTCTGAGTATTGTGGGTCTGGGCCTCAGCTACAGATGGACAGGGGACTGTTCTTCTCCCCCGGAGTTCAGGCATGGGGTCACACCAGGCTCCTGGTATTCTGAGTATTGTGGGTCTGGGCCTCAGCTACAGATGGACAGGGGACTGTTCTTTCCCCCGGGTGCCAGGCATGGGGTCACACCAGGCTCCTGGTATTCTGAGTATTGTGGGTCTGGGCCTCAGCTACAGATGGACAGGGGACTGTTCTTTCCCCCGGGGGCCAGGCATGGGGTCACACCAGGCTCCTGGTATTCTGGGTCCCGGCCTCAGCTACAGATGGACAGGGGACTGTTCTTTCCCCCGGGGGCCAGGCATGGGGTCACGCAGTTACACCAGGCTTCTGGTATTTGGGTAGAATAATAATTCCATTACAACCTATAAAGATAAAGCATCCTCCATACTGGAGACTTACAGGGATCTATTCAATAAATTTTATTAATTAGAATTAATGACTCACTGGGGGCCACCATAAAAATCTACTAAATTGTGGGTGTGTGGCCAGATAACCAGACATAGAAGGCTGATGAAGCGCTCCCATCTCCTGGCGTCAGGGCGCCTGCGGCCACAATACACAGAACCAGGGACCCAAGAATCCCCCAAACCCCCAGCAGAGAAAATAATGCAGCTGTGAACCTGCGCACGTGTCAGGACCGCTGCCGGAACGCTCAACCAATTTGCATTTTAGTGTTAAAAATAAAATATTAATGCCTAAAAATTAAAATATTTTATCAAATTAATATTGCATTAACATTAATATTTAAAAATTTGTGCCAGAAACTCAAAGCCGAAACCTTCAGGGACGCGGAGATGAATCCAATTATACAAATCAGTAATGAAATGAAAACTAAACGAAACCAAGAAAAAAAAGGCCATTTATGTTTTATTTGTATAGTGTGAAATCTGAATATAGACCCAGAATATATATATACATATATATAGAGCTATGTATAGGGCGGTTACTGCTATATATGTGTACATAGTATATACAGCTATATACAGGATGATCACTGCTATATACTGTATGTGTGTATAGTTATGTACAGGTTCATCATTGTCCCCTCTAATGTACTGTGCCGCTGTCCCCTCTAATGTACTGTGCCGCTGTCCTCTCTAATGTACTGTGCCAGTGTCCTACTGCTAGTGTTACTTTTATGCCCCTGTTCCAAAGTTCTCAGGTTGAACAAGTAGTGTACGAAGTATGCAGTTTCCCCACTAGGTGTCAGTGTTTCTTATATGTAATCTATTGCACAGCTGAAGGAGGTAATGGGTTAATGTTATTTGTACCATGTGTTATGTGCTGACCACTAAGAGGTGCTATTTCCCTCTATCCTATCCTCTCTGGCCTTTCTCTTACACACACTCATTTCCACCACTCACAGGCAGGTACACAAAGTCCCCTGTGGGAGGAGTTACTAGTAGAGGAAGTGCAGTTCAGTGTTGCGTAGTTTCTCAGTGAGAGAGAACACAAACAAGACAGTTCCTGCTGTAGTTAAGCCAGGGCCTGGCTTTTTCCCGGACCCCTGTCAGGGACATCAGTTTAGTTCAGACTAGGTATTGAGTGTAAACAGATGTAGGAGAGATTAGCTCTCACCAAGATTCCTTCTAAAGCAACTACTTATACTAGGCAGTGCTAGGCAAACAAGTAGGGGAGAGCAGCCACCAAGGAACATCCTAACCTCTGCCAGGAACGTGTCTACAAAGTGCAGGACAGACTGAAGAAATAGCTTTGTCCTACTGGGATAAGCTCCTATTGTAAAAAGGTCTACATATCCTACTGCGCAGTGCAGGTAACTGGGAAACCTCAGACACCTTATGGCTTATGCTACCCACCTGGGAAGGGTTCTACGATACCAGGGGGCAGAAGGCGGTCAGACGTAGTCTAAACGTGAGTACGAGTATCACTTCAGTACAGACCTTTACTAAAGTTCTGGCAGAGTATAAGGACTACATAGGGCATAGGGCTCATCTGGCAAACTCCTTTCCTCCCCTCCCTACCTTCTGCAAAGCACTACTACTTCTACTCTTTTCAAAGCACCTACTGTACCTCAGGCACTAAGTCGAGCACTGTTATCTGGCAAAAGCTCTTCAGTAAAGTTGTTCTATTTTTTTATCAAACGCACGGGACTATACACACACCACCACATGCCTTGGGTTATATTTCCCCTCTTCTGTGGGTGGCAGTACCAACATCAGGGGTGGATCAGTTACCACTCCAGGTTGCTGTGACAAGATCAAAAGATCACCAACCAATTTGGGGAATAAAAGGCGGCCATTTATAAAAAGCAGGTACCAACATCACACCTGTGTGCTGGACTAGCACTGGTGTCACAACAAATAACATCACCGGCCGAGCTCTCAACAGACCAACCCACAACACTGTGCCGCGCTCCCCTCTCGTGTACTGTGCCGCGCTCCCCTCTCGTGTACTGTGCCGCGTTCCCCTCTCGTGTACTGTGCCGCGTTCCCCTCTCGTGTACTGTGCCGCGCTCCCTTCTCGTGTACTGTGCCGCGCTCCCTTCTCGTGTACTGTGCCGCACTCCCTTCTCGTGTAATGTGCCGCGCTCCCCTCTCGTGTACTGTGCCGCGCTCCCCTCTCGTGTACTGTGCCGCGCTCCCCTCTCGTGTACTGTGCCGCGCTCCCCTCTCGTGTACTGTGCCGCGCTCCCCTCTCGTGTACTGTGCCGCGCTCCCCTTTCGTGTATTGTGCAGCAGTCAATTCCTTATAATACGCATCCTGCCCCGGGAAATGAATCCTGATGAACATTATTACACATATTATAATTCACTATAATACACGGTGCCCCTTACTATTGTGTGTGTATATATATCCATGTGTAGATCTGTGGAGAAGGGGGCCATTTTCTTAAATAACACACATTACAATGTTGTATAACTTTGTAATGTGTGTTATTTAGTGAAAAAATGTTTTACACCCCACTACCCCTTTAAGACTTGAATACTCGTAGCCAAAGCATTAACATCACAGGTAGTAAGAAGCTTCACATGCCAGATCCCAGGGAGGCAGAAGCTGGACTGACAATCTAGGTGGCCCACCAGGCATTTGCCCTATCTGTCAAATTGTCAGTCCAGGCCTTCCTCTAATGTACTGTGCCCCTGGTGATGGCAATGGTGATGATGATGGCGATGGAGATGGTAGACTCTGCCAGACGGGCGCTCTATGTGTGAATGTACTCCATGCAGCCGTCCCCACAGTCCAGAGGACGCCGAGCCCAAGTGCAGACGCCGAGAAGTGAAATCATCACTAGAGATGAGCGAACCTGCCGAGGTTCGTGTTCGTATGAACCTGAACTCTCGGCGTCTGATTCCCGCTGTCTGCCCGCTCCATGGAGAGGGTGGATACAGCCTGAGGACCGCCTGGAAAACTGGGATACAGCTCATCTCTAATCATCACATGCAGAATCGTTACTTCCCCGGGAACATCGGTCCCTCTGAAAGGATTGATACAACTCTGCAGCATCGTTCCTGGGCCGGAGTGTAAATAGTGTCGTATTTCAGACCCTCAGCTACACTTTGTTCATCAAAGCCCTAAAAGAGCAGCCGCCATCTTCATTTATGTCAGATTTCAAGTTTCTTTTTCATTTATGTTTCTTATTACATTAATTACCGCGCTGCCATGATCGCTGTTTGATGCTGAAGATCATTTTATCAATATTCAAGAAGCAGAAGAGCGGCTGTAACACCGGGGCCCATCGGCGACTGTACGGACGCTTAAAGCAGATTATTGAGCCTTTAAGCATTATTCATCACCCATCAATAGTGGATCGGTGAGGTCCCGGGAGCTGGGCAAGTCTGCCGAACCACCAGGAGCCCGTTTACAGAGAGAATACAGCGTATACAGGAACATGCACCACCTGGAGCCCGTATACAGAGAGAATACAGCGTATACAGGAACATGCACCACCAGGAGCCCGTATACAGAGAGAATACAGCGTATACAGGAACATGCACCACCTGGAGCCCGTATACAGAGAGAATACAGCGTATACAGGAACATGCACCACCAGGAGCCCGTATACAGAGAGAATACAGCGTATACAGGAACATGCACCACCTGGAGCCCGTATACAGAGAGAATACAGCGTATACAGGAACATGCACCACCTGGAGCCCGTATACAGAGAGAATACAGCGTATACAGGAACATGCACCACCTGGAGCCCGTATACAGAGAGAATACAGCGTATACAGGAACATGCACCACCAGGAGCCCGTATACAGAGAGATACAGCGTATACAGGAACATGCACCACCTGGAGCCCGTATACAGAGAGAATACAGCGTATACAGGAACATGCACCACCAGGAGCCCATATACAGAGAGATACAGTGTATACAGGAACATGCACCACCAGGAGCCCGTATACAGAGAGATACAGCGTATACAGGAACATGCACCACCTGGAGCCCGTATACAGAGAGAATACAGCGTATACAGGAACATGCACCACCAGGAGCCCATATACAGAGAGATACAGTGTATACAGGAACATGCACCACCAGGAGCCCGTATACAGAGAGATACAGCGTATACAGGAACATGCACCACCTGGAGCCCGTATACAGAGAGAATACAGCGTATACAGGAACATGCACCACCAGGAGCCCGTATACAGAGAGATACAGCATATACAGGAACATGCACCACCTGGAACCCGTATACAGAGAGAGAATACAGCGTATACAGGAACATGCACCACCAGGAGCCCGTATACAGAGAGAGAATACAGCGTATACAGGAACATGCACCACCTGGAGCCCGTATACAGAGAGAATACAGCGTATACAGGAACATGCACCACCTGGAGCCCATATACAAAGAGATACAGCGTATACAGGGACATGCAACACCAGGAGCCCGTATACAGAGAGAGAATACAGCGTATACAGGAACATGCACCCCCTGGAGCCCGTATACAGAGAGATACAGCGTATACAGGAACATGCACCACCAGGAGCCCGTATACAGAGAGAGAATACAGCGTATACAGGAACATGCACCACCTGGAGCCCGTATACAGAGAGAGAATACAGCGTATACAGGAACATGCACCACCAGGAGCCCGTATACAGAGAGAATACAGCGTATACAGGAACATGCACCACCAGGAGCCCGTATACAGAGAGAATACAGCGTATACAGGAACATGCACCACCAGGAGCCCGTATACAGAGAGATACAGCGTATACAGGAACATGCACCACCTGGAGCCCGTATACAGAGAGAGAATACAGCGTATACAGGAACATGCACCACCTGGAGCCCGTATACAGAGAGAATACAGCGTATACAGGAACATGCACCACCTGGAGCCCGTATACAGAGAGAGAATACAGCGTATACAGGAACATGCACCACCTGAAGCCCGTATACAGAGAGAGAATACAGCGTATACAGGGACATGCACCACCAGGGGCCCGTATACAGAGAGAGAATACAGCGTATACAGGAACATGCACCACCAGGAGCCCGTATACAGAGAGATACAGCGTATACAGGAACATGCACCACCTGGAGCCCGTATACAGAGAGAATACAGCGTATACAGGAACATGCACCACCAGGAGCCCGTATACAGAGAGAATACAGCGTATACAGGAACATGCCCCACCTGGAGCCGGTATACAGAGAGAATACAGCGTATCCAGGAACATGCACCACCAGGAGCCCGTATACAGAGAGAATACAGCGTATACAGGAACATGCATCACCTGGAGCCCGTATACAGAGAGAATACAGCGTATACAGGAACATGCACCACCTGGAGCCCGTATACAGAGAGATACAGCGTATACAGGAACATGCACCACCAGGAGCCCGTATACAGGAACATGCACCACCAGGAGCCCGTATACAGAGAGAGAATACAGCGTATACAGGAACATGCACCACCTGGAGCCCGTATACAGAGAGATACAGCGTATACAGGAACATGCACCACCTGGAGCCCGTATACAGAGAGATACAGCGTATACAGGACCAGGCACCACCAGGAGCCCGTATACAGAGAGAATACAGCGTATACAGGACCAGGCAGGGCCGCCATCAGGGCAGTATTGCCGGTAGTGCTGTAAGGGGCCCGGGCCTGGTGACTCACAGAGGGGGGCCCGGTGCTGCTGACAGGACACTGCAATGCTTAGTGACAAGAACCGACCTTTACAGACCTGTTCTTCTCACTAAGCTGCAGTCTGGGGGTCCTGCTCCCTCCCCTGTGTGGAGATGTTACCGGGGCCCTCACCCTCCTGGCTATCACCGACTCCTTCCTGCCCCGTGCAGATGAGGAGGGGGGGGAGGGGCGGGAGAGGCGGGAGAGCTGGTGCCGGTGAGGAGGACAGAGGATCTGCAGGTGCTGGGAAGATGTAAGGAGCTTCCTAAGGAAATGTAAGTGCCTGTTTGTATGTTTGGGAGTGAGTGAGTGAGTGAGTGTGTGTGTGTTTGTGTGTGTGATTGTATGGTATGTGTGAGAGTGAATTTATGTATGTATGTATGAGAGTGTATGTGTGTGTGTGAGTGTATGTATGTATGTATGTATGTATGTATGAGAGTGTATGTGTGTGTGTGAGTGTATGTATGTATGTATGTATGTATGTATGAGAGTGTATGTGTGTGTGTGAGTGTATGTATGTATGAGAGTGTATGTGTGTGTGTGAGTGTATGTATGTATGTATGTATGTATGTATGAGAGTGTATGTGTGTGTGTGAGTGTATGTATGTATGTATGTATGTATGAGAGTGTATGTGTGTGTGTGAGAGTGAATGTATGTGTGAGAGTGTATGTATGTATGTATGTATGTGTGAGAGTGTATGTATGTATGTATGTATGTGTGAGAGTGTATGTATGTATGTATGTATGTATGTGTGAGAGTGTATGTATGTATGTATGTGTGTGTGAGAGTGTATGTATGTATGTATGTATGTATGTATGTGTGAGAGTGTATGTATGTATGTGTGAGAGTGTATGTATGTATGTGTGAGAGTGAATGTATGTATGAGAGTGTATGTATCTGTGAGAGTGTATGTATGTATGTGTGAGAGTGTATGTATTGTAGGGATCTTCCCGGGGGATGGTGTGTTTGGACACAGTTCAGTCAGCAAACTTGGACTTATAAAAAACAGCTTGGTGTTTATTTGTATCATAAACAGTCCATAACAGAAAAATAGCAATACCGTGCTTTTCAGAACAAACAAAACAAAAGGTCCTGCCCGTCCGGGCACTTACTAACAACCGGTCACCTATCTGGCACTTGGTAAGCAGAGTCGCTGAGTAAGCCCCCCAGCAGCGACAGTATCCTTTGCTCGCAGCAAACCCAGCCTGCAGGCTGTTCACTCCTGACTGAGAGCAAACCAAGGATCCTCTGCAGGGCTTTTCTCTGTCAGGCTGATTAGGGCCAGAGACACCTGACCCCAAAACCTGACCTGGATCGGGGGGAGGGAATGGCAAATCCCACTACCAAAACCTATCTGCCATTCCATGTAAGTCCAGGCCCGGCAATAATAAATAATAGTTCAGCAGCATAACACTGCTGAGCACAGATGCCTCCTGGACTTACCATCTCACACTATGTATCAACCTGGGTGAGATGTACATCCCCTCGAGCACTTTACCAGTGACATGTCCACATATCCCCCCCCTCTTCTTCAGACCGGAGGGCTGAGCGTATTGTCCCCACAGGCAGTGTACCCTTGATAGGGCGTCCGCATTTGCCTGTAATTTCCCTGGCCGGTGTTCCACAGTAAAATTAAAGTTTTGTAGGGACAAAAACCACCTAGTCACCCTTGCGTTTTTCTCCTTGTTTAGCTTCATCCATGTTAGGGGGGCATGGTCTGTCACTAACCTGAATTTCCTGCCTAGCAGGTAGTACCTCAGGGACTCTAAAGCCCACTTCACTGCCAGACACTCTCGCTCCACAATGGCGTAGTTTTTCTCGGCCGGGGATAGCTTCCTACTCAAGTACATCACCGGGTGCTCCTCGCCATTCACGACCTGTGAGAGGACGGCACCTAACCCTGTGTTAGAGGCGTCTGTCTGTACCAAAAACTCTCGCCTAAAGTCAGGGGTAACTAGCACAGGCTGTTGGCACAGGGCAGACTTAAGGCTTTGAAAAGCCTTCTCGGCCTCTGGAGTCCATGTCACCATTGCGGACTTTGCACCCTTTGTCAGGTCAGTTAGTGGGGCTGCAACTGAAGCAAAATTCGGCACAAACCTCCGGTAATAGCCCGTAATACCCAGGAAAGCTCTGACCTGTTTCTTTGTGAGGGGTTGAGGCCAATTCTGTATTGCCTCGATTTTATTTAGTTGTGGTTTCACTAACCCCCTACCAATAACGTAGCCCAAGTATTTGGCCTCCTCTAAGGCTAGTGCACACTTCTCTGCATTGATGGTTAACCCCGCATCACTTATGGCATCTAACACCGCCTGGACCTTACAGAGGTGACTTTCCCAATCCGGGCTAAAAATGACCACATCATCGAGGTAGGCAGCGGAGTAATCACGATGTGGTCGCAGAATCAAGTCCATCAACCTCTGAAAAGTGGCAGGGGCTCCATGTAACCCGAATGGCATCACTACGTATTGGAAGAGCCCATCAGGGGTGGAGAATGCAGTCTTCTCTCTAGCCTTAGGAGTGAGTGGGATCTGCCAGTAGCCCTTAGTGAGATCGAGGGTAGTTATGTACCTGGCATTACCCATCCTTTCTATCAACTCATCTACCCTGGGCATGGGGTAGGCATCGAACTTGGAGATCTCATTTAACTTTCTAAAGTCATTACAGAACCTCCAAGTTCCATTGGGCTTTGGGATTAACACAATCGGGCTGGACCACTCGCTCTGGGACACCTCAATGACTCCTAGGTCAAGCATACGTTTTACCTCGGATGATACCGCCTCCCTCCGTGCTTCTGGTATCCTATAGGGCTTAAGGTTTACTCTGCTTCTAGGCTCAGTTTCAATATGATGACTAATGAGATGCGTACGCCCTGGTAGGTCAGAAAACTTGCCTTTATTTCTCTGCAGGAACTCCTTAGCTTCCTGCTTCTGGGACACTGATAGAGTGTCACCAATCCTGACCGGAGGGATTGGTGGTGACAGATGACCAACAGGCTTTGTTGCCACCAAGGATTCCCTGTCTTTCCAGGGCTTGATCAAGTTTATGTGATAAACTTGGAAAGGCTTCCTTCTACCTGGTTGGTGTACCTTGTAGTTTACCTCACTGATCTTCTCTACAATTTCATAGGGACCCTGCCACTTTGCTAAGAATTTGCTTTCTACCGTGGGAACAAGAATGAGTACCCGGTCACCTGGGCTAAATGTCCTGATTCTTGCAGAACGATTGTAAATTCTGCTTTGGCCCTCTTGCGCCCTCTGGAGGTGTTCCCTTACTAGGGGCATTACAGTGGCTATACGGTCCTGCATTTGTGCTACATGCTCTATAACACTCTTGTATGGGGTGGACTCACTTTCCCATGTCTCTTTCGCTATATCCAACAAACCCCTAGGGTGACGACCATAGACTAATTCGAAGGGAGAGAACCCTGTGGATGCTTGGGGTACTTCCCTAATAGAAAACATCAGATAAGGTAGTAAGTGATCCCAATCCCGACCATCCTTTTCCACCACTTTTTTTAACATATGTTTCAGGGTTTTATTAAACCTCTCCACTAACCCGTCTGTCTGTGGGTGATATACAGAGGTACGTAGGTGTGAGATTTTAAACAGTTTGCATAGCTCTTTCATTACCTTTGACACAAATGGGGTACCTTGGTCGGTCAAGATTTCTTTGGGGATCCCCACCCTGGAAAACATATAAAACAATTCCCGTGCAATTGTTTTAGAGGCAGTGTTTCTTAGGGGTACAGCCTCAGGATAGCGGGTCGCGTAGTCCAACACAACTAGAATGTACTGGTGTCCCCTAGCCGACTTTACAATGGGACCCACCAAGTCCATTGCGATCCGGTCAAAAGGTTCCTCTATGATGGGGAGTGGAACCAAAGGACTGCGAAAATGCGACACTGGAGCGCTAAGCTGACATGTGGGGCACGACTCACAGTATTTTTTTATGTCAGCATAAATCGCAGGCCAATAAAACCTCTGGAGGACTCTCTCCTGTGTTTTATCTGTCCCCAAGTGGCCCCCAAGGACATGATTATGGGCCATGTCGAGTACCTGACGCCGGTACGACTTAGGCACCAGAAGCTGTTCCACCACCTCATCATTAATCCTAGTGACTCTATATAAGAGATCATTAGCCATAGAAATATGTGGAAATTTTTTCTCAGCTTCTGGTTCCTGAGGTCCCATTCATAACAGTGACCTGCTCTCTAGCATTTTTGAGAGTGGGGTCCTGTAATTGTGCAGTACCAAAATTATCCCTAGACACCTCTAAGTCTGGAACATTCTGCGCAGTGGGAGGAGCCTCTTCCTCACCAGCCAGGACCTGCAAAGGAAAAGCATCATTTTCATCCTGTACATTTTGATCATTTACCGTGGGTAATGCAATAGACTTAGGGGTCTCCTCACTCCTTTCAGGGGATTGTTGTTTTCCCCATAGAGCCCAGAACAAAGGAAAATCACGCCCCAATATCACATTATGCATAAGGTTTTTAACCACACCCACTTCATACTGTACAGCGCCTAGTTCAGTCCCGACATTAGCCAGTACTATAGGGTAAACCTTTGTATCACCATGTATGCATACCACACTCATATGTCTTTTTGGCACAAAGTCCCCAGTCACCAGGCTGGCATGCACCAGGGTGACAAGGCTTCCTGAGTCCAGCAACGCCTTAACAGGGAAGTCATTTACAGTAATGTTGCAGACTTGTGGTTCAGTCTCTAGTCCAGTGACTGCAACAAAAGACGGCTCCGCAAATAGCGACTGACGCCGGCTAGCGTCACACTCCATGGGCTCAGTGGTAAGAGGGCAATGGGCAGACATATGTCCCGTCTCATGGCATCTCCAGCACTGGATAGGGCCTGGTCTCCTTGGCAGGGAGTCCTTTTTAGGGCCACTTAGCCACCGGGGACCACCACCAGTCTTTTGCCCCTGAGACACCTCCTGAGCGCTCTTCCCTCTATCAGCACCCCTCCACACTCCCCCAATAGATGGAAGTCTCTTACCAGCTGACGGCACAGATCTGGCACTCCGGGGAGGTGACGGTGCTGTAGGAACATCACGGAGGTAGTCCTCGGTCGCCTGGAACCTCTCCACAAGGCTGACGAGTTCGTCGGCACTCCTAGGGTCGCCTTGTCCCACCAAGCGTTGCAGATCAGCAGGAAGTGCGCGGAGGTAGCGATCCATCACGACCCTCTCTAGGATCTGTGCAGGAGTAGAGGTGTCTGGCTCCAACCACTTTCTTGCCAAATGAATCAGGTCGTACATCTGGGACCTCGCTGATTTGTCCAGACTGTAGCTCCAGTTACGGACCCTCCGGGCACGGACAGCAGCAGTAACTCCTAGTCGGGCGAGTATCTCTGCTTTTAGCCGAGGATAGTCTTTGACCTCTTGCTCACTGAGGTCATAGTAGGCCTTTTGAGGTTCGCCTGTTAAATAAGGCGCAATCACTTCTGCCCACTCAGTGGAGGGTAACTTCTCTCTCTCAGCCACACGCTCAAAGACAGTTAAGTAGGCCTCAATATCATCATCAGCAGTCATCTTTTGCAGCGCACGCTGCACGGCTCTTTTCACAGATAAAGTCTCTGGCGCGGCTGCTGCCACCAGCTGGGGATTAGCACCTGCAGACGCCTCTTGCTTTGCTATCAGGTGCTCAATAAGTCTCTGTTGTTGGGCCATCGCTTGTTCGTGGCGCATATTCGCATCTGTCAGAGCCTGTTGTTGCTGCCGATTAGCCTGCTCGTGGCGCAGGTTAGCGGCTGTCAGAGCCTGCTCATGGCGCAGGTTAGCGTCTGTCAGAGCTTGTTGCTGTTGCAGACTCACTTGCATTAACTGCTTCATCATCTCCTCCATGTTGCTTGTCTGTTTTTGGAGTGAAGCCGCAGCCTTCACCCAGGACATAAGCAGCTGTAGCCAAGTTGATGCACACCGTTGCCCCTAGCAACCGTTTTGCCCGCTCCGCAGCACCAATTGTAGGGATCTTCCCGGGGGATGGTGTGTTTGGACACAGTTCAGTCAGCAAACTTGGACTTATAAAAAACAGCTTGGTGTTTATTTGTATCATAAACGGTCCATAACAGAAAAATAGCAATACCGTGCTTTTCAGAACAAACAAAACAAAAGGTCCTGCCCGTCCGGGCACTTACTAACAACCGGTCACCTATCTGGCACTTGGTAAGCAGAGTCGCTGAGTAAGCCCCCCAGCAGCGACAGTATCCTTTGCTCGCAGCAAACCCAGCCTGCAGGCTGTTCACTCCTGACTGAGAGCAAACCAAGGATCCTCTGCAGGGCTTTTCTCTGTCAGGCTTGATTAGGGCCAGAGACACCTGACCCCAAAACCTGACCTGGATCGGGGGGAGGGAATGGCAAATCCCACTACCAAAACCTATCTGCCATTCCATGTAAGTCCAGGCCCGGCAATAATAAATAATAGTTCAGCAGCATAACACTGCTGAGCACAGATGCCTCCTGGACTCACCATCTCACACTCCGTATTAAC